>NC_091056.1:3969171-4027152 GCF_963966145.1 Tenebrio molitor | reverse complement strand
CTCGTCGGTGACTGCGAACTCCTGGTATTTTGGTCATTTGAGAGACCAGGCTAGGTGGTTGCCCTCACAGAAGGGGCATTTGAGGTGTTCTAAGGGGCATTTATTTGGGAGGTGTTGGTCTGGGCTTGTGGGGCAGATTGGCCGATTTGGACAGTTGGGGGCTTGGTGCCCTCGATTGAAACATCAGGGCATTGTATCGGAATTGGGGGCGATGTGTGAGAGGTCTCACACCTGTGATGTCGGCCGAAGAGTGTGATGCTCTGGGTGATAAGAGTATCGATGGTGTTGACTTCCGAGGATGTGACTCGGATTAAGGGGTGAACTGGTTCGTTTTCATAGATTTAATCCTCCAGATCTGATTGAATTTTAGTTTGAGGATGTCTGGTTTCTCACCTCATTTTCGAAAATGTCGTGAGCCACAGAGCGAATTACAACGGAGAAAACCACGGGCTTTTTGTTGCTTAGGGGCTAGAGCGGTTTAGTGGGGACATTTCTACGTCTCGACTATTGGTTGCGGTCTTGGGTTGTTGATTGAACTTTTCAGGAGGAAGTGTTGTAATAATCAGTAGGGCCGTACGATTTCTGTTTACAATTAGTACATCGATTTTCCTGATATTTATCAGGAAATTATGGAAAGTTTATAGAAGACTTCGCAATTCCCCCAAATATTTTCGATAGGGTTGAAAATACAGTGATAAGGAGGTAAACGCAACACCTCATGACCATACTGATGGGCGTTTTGTCGGCTACATACCTGTGTTTTAGGTGGTTTGTTTCTATAAAGGAAAGAATTACATGAACAGCAAGGAGTTCAGTTTTGAGTACATTTTGTGGAAAAGCAATGCTATTGTTGGTTAACCAATTAATAATATCTGCTTTTCTCCAAGAACCATTGCGGCATTTATGTTCCAAGGTGGAATGGTAACTTGTATTGTCCATGATTATCAGTGAAGGTTCTTCCATTTTTTAACAGCTGATGTTCAAACCATTCTAAAAAAAATTCTTGGTTAATTTCCCCATGGTAATCTAAATTTTTGGATATTGGATATTGGATGAGAAAACTAAAGAAGCCCCTTCAATGAAGCCTTGGTCATTACCCCCATGTAATATGATGTTCAAATAATTGTAAAGGGGTTAGGTTACTTGCTGGTCCAGAAATATTATGAAATTCTTCAAAGTTCTTTGAGCCAATGTCTTGCATTTTCCAGGAGACGGGTTTTTGCTATTATTTTGTCATCTTTCGTTTTTTTGCCACAAATCTCCATAGAGGTAAATTGTCGTCGGAGTCGGACTCTTGTTCACGCTAATCTTAATTTATTATTACTTCCACGTCCGAGCGGAGTTGAACTCCAGGCAAATTATTATTCATCGTAATATTATCCTCATCTCCAGAGTCCTCATCTGTTATAACAACATTCGCGTCATCGTGTGGATAAAGTCCAATACCATCTGGGACAACGCCTGCTTGATAGAAAGAAAAAATAATTATTTCCAATTAATAAAAGTTATTTTATTTTTATAAACATTTTTACATCTTTTCAAATATTTCCTGAAGGCTAAATTTATAATAGTATCTTCCTTCGTATTTCTCAAATGCTTAATATAAGGCTAGCACATACTTAATTCAATTAAGTATGCACTTTCACCTTTATGTTGTGAACAGAATATTGAAGCAACGTCTGCATAATGGTAATGTATGATGGTAGAACATGATCAATTTTAATGAACTTTCTGTAATTTTACGAGTCTTGAGAAATTACTGGAGAGGTGAGTTAAATGGCATTTCCTGTATTGTCTTTCCCTAATTAATATATTGTCATCTAATATAACATTACCGCAACTTTTTTCTACACATACCGTAGACCTTTTCCATGTAGAGGATATCGCAAGCTACCATTCACAGTATCAAATAATAATCTGTCAAAAAATAAAAGTAAATCTGCTATTTCTGTGGTCTTCGGATTCAAAATAAAGTTCTGATTCTTCAACTAATTGTGTACTTAATTTAGCTGCAGAGTACATTGCTGAAGCTAAAGAGTGACTAAAAACTTGACTGCAGTTTTTTACTTTAATTTTTTTTTTGAAGGAACAACATGTTCATCGGTTAACATATTAAATTGGCTGTATATTCCTTAGCTTTTATCCATTTCATAGAAACGTATTATGTGGGACCAGGATGCTACTTTTTCTACACCATCTTGAATATGTTGCAAATCCTTATACAATAGCAAATTACGTATACACTTCATTAAATGGGGAAAATCGTAAAGGTGTACTCAGTGGAGTAATGTTAGGTTTTTATTTCAGAACCGGTAGCAAGAGCTCGAATTTGAACGAATTTTTTTTAATGTGTTGTAAATAAAACATATTAAAACCTCTATAGGTTAAAAATTGCCGCTCATTGTTTGTTTCATTAATTTATTGTTTTTGACAAAAAAGTGTTTAGTAATACCATGCGATCGAAAATAAAAAAAAAACAGAGGTCCGTGATTAATACTGTAACCTTTCGTCCTTAGTCGGTGTATTGTTGGTGGCGGAACTTGTAAATTTTACGAAAATTTTGTATGAGTAATTGGGCCGAACTAATGATCCTACGTTGTGTTTTGGTTATACTTTAATTTCATTTAATTTGGTTCAACGAGAGGCCGTACCTTCGGAAGGTTTTCCAGAAAATAGAATTAAAACGATTGAGCACACTTCACTTAACTTTTATTTAACAAATAATCGAGCGTGGTGGCGTTTGGTCCCAACAAATGGTAGCAATAAATAAATGACTTTAATAACAGAAGTTGGTGGAAATTGGACTCGCGGCCCACGAATTGAGATCTGACTCACGAATAAATGACTACGCTGGGTCAATACAGAAGTTTCTGACGCGAATAGCGAGTTTGAGATGCGAACTATGCGATCCGATTTAGATTTGTATTATTTCCCCAATTAAACTGAACCCGACGCGATGCCCTGGAACCTCTCAGTCTAGCCTGGTCTAATAAAGGGAAAAATAAAAAGGGGCAAAGGTTCTAACAGACTTACAAGGGTACCTCTCTTCACGTGTCAGCTGTACCTAAAGGGTCACTATCCACCTAAATTTGGCGATGGCTCTTTGTGCTCTACGCCGGACCAACAGCTAATTGAGAACGATGGACACTGGCGGTAGCTTCCCTCGACCGAGAGAAAGTCCCAAAGCGACGAATGATGAATTAAGATGTCCCCTTTTTATAATAATTTAAACTAGATCGCTTTGTCAAGAGCACGTTTCCCCAATCGGTAAATACAAGAAGATCCCATACTTCGCGGTAAAGAATTTAATTGAAGATTCTAAAGAGTCACGTGGTCATCAAATACTCAAAGAAAATAATATAAATTTTTTCTTATTTTAACGCGATAGTGAACTAATGTTGTGTGAATAATTAAGCCGCGACTACAATTTAAGTACAAGAATTAGAAAAATAATTCACCTTGTAAATGTGAGCACGGGGTCACAAAATGGCTGCTGGAAGTACTGCACGTATCTCTCGCTACGTTGTCGATCAACCCCCGAGTGGATCAAAAAAGCCCTCTTTTCCGTTCCGCATTCGGTTTTATCATTTCTCGCGCACCCCGCTTTCGCAACCCCTACTTGACCAAAATGACCAATCAGCTCCGTTCTACTTTACGCCGATCGCGACACCCTTTCGATATCTCTAGAACTTTTGAAATTACAGTTTCCGTTTTTCCACCATTATTTTAAATGTTTAAGTTCAGACTTTTGTTAGGACCAGACCGAATGTACATAATTTGTCGTTGACTTAGGACTCTGAAAGGGAACACTAAATTACTGACTCTATACAATAATAAACCTCAACATCAAGAAACAAACACAATCTAAAGAATGGAACAAACAGAATTAACAGGAACACTGAATTACCGACTCTATACCATAATAAAAATCAGCATCAAGAATTAAACAGAATTTAAGTGAAACAAACAGAATTAAAATGAAACAAACAGAATTAAAATGCAACAAACATAATTAACATGAAACCAACATAATTAACATGAAACAAACATAATGAAAATGAAACAAATTAACATTATTCTGAAACCTAAATTGGGCTTGAAACGCTGTTACGCAAGTGTTATATCATGCATTGATCTGCTACTTCTAAAAATTGTTCTACATGGGTTTGATTCCCCAAAACGGTTCTAATTAATAATTAATTCGTAGTTTTCATTTTCTCTCCCACTCACACCTCTGATTTCTACGACTACCTGGTTTTACCGTTACCGTGTTGTCCGTGTTTTCTACCGTCTCCCTTTCTACCGTGCCTTGTTACTTTTATAACTAAAAGTGCAGACGATCCTAGTTATTTTCTACGATAAAGCGCTCTGTTTCTAATTCGCAATTCTCGCCCTTTAATTACAAATATGCCACAAATTTGAGAATGCTAAAAAAGGAAATTAACCTAATGTACATTGATTTGGTAGTTCTCTCAATTTGAAACCTGCTAACCTCAAATTCATTAATTCAATTATCCCCTGATTTTAACTGGACCACCCAAATTGTCGAACATGTAATTTATTGCAACGCTTCCTTTCCCCTGAACACTTGTTCCCCTTGGGCGATGGTTTGCCCCAGACGCGTACCTGCATTTTCAAAGAGAGGCCAGCAAACTTCACTTGAGGGCTGTGGTACGATTCTTGCCGACAAAGGCACCGATAAAATAAAATTTACAACTGACCAGCATTTCCGCCCCAAAATGGACGGTTCTAAGAAAGTTTGGTTGAACTGATTTTAAAATTTAAAATAAAAGAAAAATTTACAAGTTCTTAATTTGGCGGACCTATTCGGATCATTACAATACGCTTCGGTTGGCAACACGTAAAAATGTAATTCAAATGTCATCGGATGTCATTACAATGGAGAACCGTCATTATTAATTATTGACTATTAAAATTTGCTATTACACTTCGGAGCAAAAAATGTTCATTGTACAGTGTTACTTCAGAAACGGCGAATCGTCCTATTCAACACCTCTAGTTTTCCAGGAATTTCAACAAAAGTTTCCGGACTTTCAAGGCACTTACAGTGGAGAGTAAAAAAAACAGACATCATTTTTGACATACCAGTCATAAGTGTGAAACCGCCCTTCCTACATTTAAACTTATTTAGACTGATTGTGACAGTTTAGTTAATAATTGTGCTACAATCGTGTCAAAAATAAATTACTCTAGGATTTAGGGACATTCGTTTCTAGGTTGCCATAAATTTGGTTAGGTTGGGGGCTATGGGTTTCTGGCAGCAGACAAAAGATATCTCAAAAATGTAAGGCTGTGGCTAATTCCTTGTCACAGTTGCAAATTAATGACTAATGCCTCGCTAAGTGATTGATGATTTTTCGTTTCACAATCAATTTTGGTTTCTGTCGGCATATAATTGAACTTAATCCCTCAATTCATAGTAACCAACCTTAGGCATTCAAAATTACTTCTGAAAATTCTAGTTACACAACATGAAAAACGTTATTTCTCTAAAAGTTCGAAATATACAGTGAGCGGCAAAAGTATGGAATAAATTCCTTGAAAATTAAACAAAATTTTTTTCGAAAAAACCTTTGAGCAGGTCAATTTTAGTTTATAAAAATACATATTTTAGTATAAAACAAAATTCCAAGCAGTCATTTGTTTTCGAGTTATGACGTCATAGATACTTTTTTTAAATGGAAACCCTCTATTTTTTTTCTTGATTCTGATAGCCCTTTTAATTGTCTAAACGCCAGTATAAAAATTTTGTTACCTCACATAAGGAAATTTTTGAGAAAAAAAAAATAAAGTTGGAAAAAATAAATTTTATAACGATCAAAAACAAGTCAAAAACTGTGTTAGTAAGTACTTAAAATTATGGAATTAAATATTTGAATTGCCATCCCCCAGCTTGTTGACAATAAGCAAGTTTATGAAGGAATTCCCCCTGTTTTAGTTTTATTCCAGCACCCAATCAAAATTAAAATTTCTATACGTTGTGTTTCTGTTAAATGAGTCATTTTCGAAAACGTTTTGTAAAACAAATAACACATACGAATGAAATTGACAGTAACATTTGACTGTTCGATTAACCTACTTGATTTGTTGACTTGTTTTTGTTCCATATAAAATTTATTTTTTCCAACTTTATTATTTTTTTTTCTCAAAAATTTCCTTATGTAAGATAACAAAATTTTTATACTGTCATTTAGACAATTATAAGGGTTATCAGAATCAATAAAAAAAATAGGGGGTTTCCATTTAAAAAAAGTATCGATGACGTCATCACTCGAAAGCAAATGACTGCTTGGAATTTTCTTTGGTACTAAAACATGTATTTTTATAAACTAAAACTGACCTGTCCAAAGATTTAAAAAAAAAAAATTTGTTTAATTTTTAAGGAATTTATTCCATACTTTTGCCGCTCACTGTATAAGCAGAGCATTCAGATATAGAAATTTATATTTCTTTAAAGATAAAATGTATTATGAATTTGATGATATTTCGAATATCTTCGAAATCTGGTAAATTTGACTTGACAGTTTTTGGATTTAAATGTGGTCTGATCGATCAAATAATAAAACTAATTATTCGTCTGTGATTCACTAAAGGTTTTTCATATGATTTTTGATCATTTCATTTTCACTTAATTGATTTTTACGTCCACGACTGTGGGAGAGTTTCGAGTGGACTGTATTTTGCTTCTGGATTTGATGGATTTTGTAGAACAAGTTGTAATACTGGTACAACGGAAAGAAACGTGGTTTCGATTTTGAAGTTCTATATTGAATTGAATTATGGACACTAATGGCTGCTCCATCCGCTTCTACGGCTACGGCTCTGTCCTTGACAGAGAGGTGTACCGGCAAAGAGTAGGGAAACCCAAGCTTATCTTATGTGCCATATTCTCTGGACAACGACTGTTAAATTATTAAATAATTCCTTTCTCAATTGAAAAGAAAAACCTAATTTATTAGCTGGTAGGTAATAAAACAGAAACAAAAGAATCAAACTAAATTTATTATACAACTAATTAAAATTCGAGGGCGGATTCACAAGGGCACGCTAATGCGCCGTAAACAAAGGCAAAAGCGTCGGGGTTAATTAAATGCCGACTTATCAGTTTAGCATTTATGGGTTTATGTTGCATTAGCCCCTTTGATACTGATTTCAGTTCTTCCCCTGGGTCCGGTAAACCAGCCCGACTGTGGAATTCAACGTACCATCGACAGTATGGTATACTAGTCGACGGTAACGCTCGTACATCTTTGACCTTAAATCTTGAAGGACAAAATTTCTTGACTGCTGATGCAGCTTCTTCTACAACACCATCTTGCCAGTATGCGCATGGCAGACTGGCAGCGAGGTCGTCTAGATAATCAGACTAAGCCATTAAATTGTATTTTAATGTTTTACTACTTACTGTTATTTAAATTCGGATACAACATGTATAACAAATGCCATGGTGACTGGCCCTTTGCCCGACTGCCAGACGGGAGTTTTTCCTTTTTAATCTCACGCGTGTAGAGTACCTATTGTCACAATGACGTTTCGGTTTTGAATACTTTCCTTGGATAATATCTCATCAAAAACTACCAGGTCAAAATAAATAATTCATTCGAAATTTTTATATAGATTCACTGCAACCTTGAAGTAAGTCCTTTTTTATTGCTGCAATAAATTGAAATTATTTCTGCAGCTTTATTTGTGATACCACATCTCGATAAACCTCTAAAGGGATTTGAAATTGAGCACTAACCACCTAATACTACTAATAAGATTCGTTAATTTTGATGTAACTTTATTTATTTGTATTGAAAAAATCATAATAAATGTTCAAAATGTCCTCCGTTTGTCCTAATACAAGCATTAGCATACCTTCGGACAGCAGCAGTAGCCTTTCCGCTATATTCCCATACACAAAATGCATATCTGCATACTCCTCGATAGAATATTAGGGCATTGTAAACGATTGTAGTCTTCGCAGGCGACGGATAAAAGATAGATCAAATTAAAATGTAAACTTTGACAGTGGTAAATTTCGAATAGTTACCAAGCAATCATTTTTAAGTCGAAATTTGTAAGATTTTTTGTGTGCACAAAGCAATATTTCAGCAGTCCCAAAACAGCAAGGAACAATTTTAATTTCAGAAAACGGTTTAATTTATCCAAAAACCGTATAAAGGTTTTCGACCACATTTTCCCTGATAAACTCACCCTGAAATTCTTGGGAGACCATTCCCTAACACCCTGTATAAGATATCACATTCTCTCACGAGGTTACATTTTTGGCCTTAAATCCTGAAGGACAAAATCTCTTGAATGCTGATGCAGCTTCTTCTACAACATCATCTTGCCAGTATACGCATGGCAGACTGGCAGCGAGGTCGTCTAGATAATCAGACTAAGCCATTAAATTGTATTTTAATGTTTTACTACTTACTGTTATTTAAATTCGGATACAACATGTATAACAAATGCCATGGTGACTGGCTCTTTGCCCGACTGCCAGACGGGAGTTTTTCCTTTTTAATCTCCCGCGTGTAGCGATCACGCAAACTCTTCCAACGCCTCATACATTCTTCAACTTAAATAAACAATGTAAACGATAAAGCTATTTTTGGATACGGTTGGCATTTGTACTTGTTATTTTGTGTCTAAAAACAGACCTAAAGCTTGAAAAAGCTCCAAAAACAGTCTTACCTGTTGAATTCATTGATTCGCTAATGTTCTGCCACTTTTTCAATTTGATTGTGGTATTTTTATATCCACTACACCTTTTATTATATTATAAGATATCACATTCTCTCACGAGGTTAATTAAACCATTAGCCCCTTTGATACTGATTTCAGTTCTTCCCCTGGCTCCGGTAAACCAGCCCGACTGTAGAATTCAACGTACCATCGACAGTATGGTATACTAGTCGACGGTAACGCTCGTACAGTTTTGACCTTAAATCCTGAAGGACAAAATCTCTTGAATGCTGATGCAGCTTCTTCTACAACATCATCTTGCCAGTATGCGCATGGCAGACTGGCAGCGAGGTCGTCTAGATAATCAGAATAAGCCATTAAATTGTATTTTAATGTTTTACTACTTACTTTTATTTAAATTCGGATACAACGTGTCAAGTTTTGAGTCAAAATGACATTGACTTCAACGACTTCGATAACTTGAAACTTTAACGACAAAACTTGAAAATCGACTCAAAAAAAAACTTCGGCGACAAAACTTGAAAATCGACCCACCCTGAGTCGGGGTCGTAGACCAGTCCCAGGTCCGTGGTTCCCTTCAGATACCGTAGCACGCGTTTTGCCGCCGTCCAGTGTTCTTTGCCGTAGCAGTTGTTGAACTGACCCAGGTGACTTACGGCAAAGGAAATGTCGGGTCGCGTAGTGGTGCTCAGATAGGTAAGGCTCCCCAGAAGTTCACGGTATGGAAGCCTCAACTCCTCGTTACTCTGCCTCTCCTTCTTGATAAACTTTGTCCCAGGCTCCACCGGAGTCGCGACTGGCTTGCACTCTGACGTGCCGAATCGAGCCAACATGTTCTTGATATATCCCCGCTGGTGCGACCGAACTCGACGCCCAGGCAGAAACTTGCGTCGCCAAGGTCCTTAATTTCAAATTTCCTGGACAGGACCTTACCAATCTCGGCAATTTTTCGTTGGTTGCGAGAGGCGATCAGAATGTCATCGACGTACTCGTAAATTGCAATCAACGTCGCGTCTTCCCCTGAACCGATTTGAAAAAGGCACTGGTCCGAGGCTGTTGGTACTGCGCCACTATTTCTCAGCGTCTCGTCAAGCTTCAGATACCAGCTCCTGCCGGCCTGACGCAGTCCGTACAGCGACTTCTTCAGGAAACAGACTTTGTCCCCTCTGCTGTACTCACGTAACATGCTTCTGGCCTTCGCGCCCACCAAGCTGTCACCCTCTGACTCGATCATGCTCTGTAAAATGTCTCGGAACCCCTTGGGTGACTTCATGTAAATTTCCTCTTTCAACTCACCGTTGAGAAAAGCTGTGGCAACGTCAAACTGCCTAATCTTCATGACATATCGAGCTGCGAGTGAAGCCATAACGCGTATGGAGCTGAAACGAGCCACTGGAGCAAAATTCTCTCGAAAGTGAATGCCAGGCTGCTGGCTGAAGCCTTGGGCTACCAGACGTGCTTTCCTTCTGTCCAGCGTGCCGTCCGGTTTGAACTTGTTCCCAAGAACTAATCGACTGCCGACGATCTTGCAAGCTCGTGGACGATCCACGAGCGTCCAGGTGTCGTTCCTTATCACCGATTTCATCTCTGCCGCGATGGCACAACGCCACTCGCCTGCGTCGTGTCCGGCCATTGCGTGTTTCATTGGAATTTCTGACAGGAACGTCTGCTTGTCACCTTCAACCTCACTTGGGTTTGCTTCTGTTGGAGCGAGACGAAACACCTTCTTCGGTCTCCTCTTGCGTCCGGCTCTGACGATTCGTGAACGAGCTGGACCCCTGGCTTGACGTTCGGGAACTTTTATGCGTTCTCGATCCGCTGTGGAAGACGTACCCTCGTCCCCGCTTTTGTCGGTTTTGTCGACATCGTTGACGTCTTCGCTTACGACTTCATCTCTGACGTCTGTTTCGTCTTCTTCTCTGACGTCCACCTCGACTTCTTCTCCTGTGGTCTGCGGACTTTGTTGCGTTGCGTTGTTTCCTTTTTAAAAAGAAAATATTATCGGTCTTTTTTTTGTTTCATTGGCGAAGACATTAACTGCAATAGTAGATGGAACTGTGGTCTCACCAGAAGTTTCGGTGCACTTTCAAAGTTGCCTTTAACATAGAGACATTTGTCTACGACGATCAAGGTACATACTTTTTACTGACATTGAAGAATTACGCCGATAGGAGCTCTTCGGTTATCATTGATGATTTTTTTCTTTCCAATTAATAAAGTTTGCAAATTTTCGTAGGCTTCCTTCAATTTTCTCGGTAATGACTCTGAAGTCGCTTTTTCAGTTTCTGCAAGTATTTCCACTGAAATATTCTGATTCTTGCCAACATTTTCTATTTTTAAAAAATGAATGATTGCAAATGGGGTCCACTAAACAATCGGGAATAAATAGCAACCGTTCCATGACTGCCTGGTATAAATTAATTCATCGTAAAATGACAAACTTCAATAGAAAATGTCAAATAAAAATTTTCCAAAAAAATAAAGGAAAAACGTGATTCTTTGTACCTGGTTGTGGATAAAATTTTGTGTTGCATTCGTTATCTTATTAGCTTAAAACACTCAAGAAAGCGTAGACAGCTCGAGCTAACGCTCTCGTGTTTAGCTTTTTCTTTCGTGTTTTATATGCATAATAAGACACTTATACAATAAATAAATATTAATTTCAATTTCGACTTGTCGTGCTCCTTATAAAGAGTAAAAATATGTTGAACATCCGTATTTTGGGCAAGTAAGCATTTTTGGCATTCATCACAATCATTTTTAAATTTAGAAATTAAGAAACCCCCTACATATGATACTGCTTGCAAGTCAAATTTATCGTTAAAAGTCATATTGTTTTCCACCACAGAAACATTGCAAGATAATAATTCGTTTTCATTTTCTTGTAGGACTTTAGATTTCACTTTTAATTTATCGACAGATAAGAAATGCCTCAAATTGTCCAAAAGATGACTTGCATCATCTTCACAATTTTCTCTATAGCTTTTATACCCAATAAATTATGGAGAATAGATGTTTTTAATGCCGAAATGAATTGAAAACATGTAGGGTTTACATTGGCAGCCCCATATTGGCGAATAATAGAAAATAAATTTTCAAGAGGGTCCTGTTTTAGCATTCGTGTACGCAAAAATTTAAAACCAATTTTATTACATATATGCCAAATTAACTTTATACCCTCAATATTGTTCAGCCATCCATCTTTAAAAGGCATAGTTGAATTTGTTTGGCTGGTTGTCTGATCATAAAATTGCCACGATTTAATTTTTTGCTTCATACTTTCCCAAAACTGCCAGTGAAAAGAATTCTTTGTAAGGGCGCATCTGTATCGAGGATTGTATTTATTTACACGTATACCAGTGGAATTAAAACTACCGAATAAATTGTTAACGTCCTGAATAAAACATGCCGTTTCAATAGCTTCACTAGGAATATTTTTTCCACAATCAACTAAAGTTTCTATTGCAGCCGCCATAGTATAACTTAACGTTTTTGCAGCGATGGATACTTTCATTTTTACTAACGTGTACCTGTTCACATGGAGAAGACATTCTCTAATTTTACGTAAAATTTGAGATCGTCTACTTTTTTCAAATTCATAAGCTTGTCTTAAATAAGTAAATTTTGCTTTTTTAGTTTCTCCATAATAAACTGTATACTTCAAAAGAGCACTACGTAAAGATTTCAGCAAGTGAGGAACATCGAAAAGGCAAACTATTTTTTTTTTATTTACCTTAAAATAAGGTATTGTTGGATGTGTATTAGAGTCTAACTTTAATAACTGTAGTGCTCTGACATTCGTAGCAGCTTGATCACAAACAGTACATACAACTGTTAGAGCCGATTTCATAAATTTGACGCAAATGGAACATTAGTTAATGTAGACATTAATTTAATGGGAAAATGATTTCATAATGCAGTTTTTAACGTACATTAACTAATGGACAATTAGATGAAAATAGTGCTAGGTTGGTATTCCTAGTTTTGACGTATCGTACATTTGACAGTCAAAAAGTAAAATATTGGAGCGTATACAGGGTATTTCACGAGTGATAATGAGCCCGACGGAATGGCACCCACACTACATTACCGAAAAAGCTGGCTACTGAAATTAAAAATGTCCTGCTTTCTTGCATTTTTATTTTAACGGGATCATTATCACTCGTGAAATACCCTGTCTATTCAATAAAATGGAGGACAAATTGGTTAATTTATTACATTGTAACACCATGCTCTTGCTCGTCATTTGTTTCAAAATGTAGTGTTATTTTTTTAATTTTTTTTATTATATGAGGTTACACATGTCATACATTGTTGTTTTCAGAATTAAAATCTCTATCAGAATTAGTAAAAAAAAGTATGTATCCGTATTTGAAAAAAATATTTTGACAGTTTAACCTTGAAGCACTTTGGGTTTTACGTGAACTTAGTACACCATTTTGTAGCTTATTCACAACCATTTAAATTGGTGTATAGATAATTAAAATCCTCCGATAAATAAAAGAGTTATGGATTTGTCTCTTTTTTGGGGACGCCCTGTATATTATACATAAATTTTATCTTTCTGCGCTCCTTCTCCACATAAACTTTAACTATGCCAAATCTCGCACTCCTCCATGCGCGCAATTTGCTTAAAAAGGAGTACAAAGGTTTTCCTTCACGTATTGATATACAGTGCATTTTTTTAATCTGTTGCCATAGGGAATTGCATGGTAAAACTTATACCCCCTGTTAACTTTTGTTCTGATGAAAATATTCAACCATTTTTGGAACAAAGTTGGAAGATTTTTTAAACTATCGGATAGTTTACAATTCAATATCCTAAACTGTCGAAAAAGTTGTGAAAAAAATATTTGTACCACGCCGGAATACCAGTACGTCGAGCGGCCACCAGAATAGCGTCCTTGTCGGCTCAACCAGCAACTGCCTATCCCCACTTTTGATTTTTATTATTAAGAGAAGTAGGGTTATAGGTTATAGGTAAAGATGAATCATCATCTGACATGAACATTCCAAGTACCATAGATATCGGCCATAATGAACCAAATAAGATGCTAGGTGTACAGTGGAATAGTAAATTAGATCAGTTGAAATACGTCATTCATAAAGTTCATCACAACGAAAGAGTCAGAAAACGGAGTGTTCTGTCATCAATTTCAAAAAGCTATGAACCGTTGGGACTTTTAGGACCGGTAATTACTCGTGCAAAATTAATAATGCAAACTCATTGGCAACTAAATTTTCACTGGGATGAATCAATACCTGAGGATTTACATACTTTATGGTTAGAATTTCAAAACAAATTAGATCACTTGAATAACATAAAGGTTCCAAGGCACATCACATGCAACGAACGTCATCAGTCATCACATAGAGCTCCATGGCTTTAGTGATGCTTCGGAAAAGGCTTATGGAGCTTGTATATTTATCAAATCAAGAGACTCACAAAACCATTGCCACGTTAGATTGTTATGTGCAAAATCACGGGTAGCACCTTTGAAAACAATTTCATTGCCACGTCTCGAATTGTGTGCAGCTCTTCTGCTTGCACAATTATACAAAAACGTAATTTCTTTATTAAAAATGGAGATAGATAATTGCCTGGATTAGCCTGAATAAAAGGTGATCCACATAGGTGGAAAACGTTTGTGTCTAATAAGGTTACACAGATTCAGGACATAGTCAATCCTGAAAGGTGGTATCATATAGAGTCATCACAAAATCCAGCTGTGCCAAATCCAAAACCTGATGGCTTATCAGAAGTGCCAGAAGCAAAAGAACACTATTTAGTAGCTTTAAAGGTTTGAATTAGATCTTTTTGAGAGATATTCTTCATTATTAAAATTACAATGCATTACAGCATACATATTACGTTTCATTAAGAATTGTAAACTTTCTGCCAATGACAGAACCGGAAAATCAATCTTAACTGTTGCAGAGATGTCCGCAATGACAGTTTTGATAAAATTTGTTCAAATGCAAGCATTCTCACAAGAAATTGCATTGTTAACCAAACAAAAGCCACTTCAAACAACCAGTAGATTGATTTGTTTAAATCCCTTCATAGATTCAGATGGTATATTTACAGTAGGAGGTCGTATTTCTCACTCAAAGGCTAGTTACAACCAAAAACATCAGATCATTTAACCTAATAATAATTCTTTTTCTACTTTGTTGGTACGTAATGAACACAATCGTTTGTGTCACGTTGGCATTCAAGCCGTCATGGCTTCCTTACGTCTTGACTACTGGTTATTAAATTGTAAGAGCTTCATAAAGAAAATAATTCGTAAATATGTTGTTTGCTTTAGGTCCAAACCTAGTATCATAACAAACAAAATGGGTGATTTACCTGAGCCCCGAGTAGTACCATCAAGACCTTTCGGATTAGATTATGCAGGACCTTTAAAAATTAAAATGGATAAAGGTCGTGGCAGAGTCAAAACTACAAAGGCTTATATTTGTATTTTTGTCTGCATGGCAATTAAAGCTGTTCATATAGAACTGGTTTGTGATTTGACGACTGATTCTTTTCTCAATGCATTAAAACGTTTCATTGCACGTCGAGGTTTATGTTGTAATATTTACTCAAACAACGCTACAAATTCCGTTGGTGCCAACAAATAGTTGAAGGAATTTTATCAGTTTTTAACTTCGGATGCAGTGCAACAAGAAATTCATAATTATTCTTCTCGCAATTTGATTCAGTGGAATTTTATCCCACCGAGAGCTCCAAATTTTGGCGGTCTTTGGGAGGCGGCAGTAAATTCGACGAAGTTCCATTCAATTAGGATTTTACGATCTGCACTTTTGCCTTATGACGAAATGAACACGTGCCTTAGCCAAATAGAATCAATCCTTAATTCACGTCCTTTAACACCACTATCCACCGATCCTAACGACTTACAGTTTTTCACAAGAAAATCTGACCAATCTTCGCCAAAACAGACTGTCACGATACCAGTTAGTAACACAGTTGGTACAATATTTTTGGCGACGTTGGAATAGGGAGTATTTGTCGACCCTACAGCAGCGAACCAAGTGGCAGCAAGATCATCCACAATTAATTAAAAGGAATGCAGTAGTGGTCATCCATGAAGATAACACTCCTCCGTTTAAATGGCCTTTGGGACTAATAGTTGATGTGCACCCGGGCAAAGACGGGATTATTCGTGTCGTTAGTGTGAAAATGGGTGACAAGGTGTTTAAGAGACCAATCACAAAGGTTTCACTATTGCCGTTTGAGAACTCACAGTGAATCATATTATGTGTATAATGTTTCTGCGTCGTCGTGAAGTGCGAATAAAAACTATATTGTGTTTCTCCTGTAACAAGAGTTTTTTATTGCTACCTAACAATTTTTCTTAATCTACCCATCACCAAATTTATTTACAATATAAAACAATCTTACCTGTAACAAGAGAAACGGCATTAAAGCTATTACTCGCTTTCTTTCGTTTCGAACAATCTCGAAGGTTGGTCCCCTCTCTTGTTACAGGCTAACAACGACACGCCGCCATCTTTGTCGTCACATGTCGCTCGCGCCAAATTCAAAGGTACCGAAGTACAAATTAAAAATAACTAAAAAGAAGTACAACGAACTTTTTACATCTCCCCCCCTGCATGGAAAAACATACATATATACATTTATAAATTTAAGTTTGATTCACGTAATCCAGAACCGGAACAAGTTTTGTGACATGGAAAAGATTTGATTCCGACTTCCTGTGGCCCGTGTCTACCCTGTATATAGAGTTTGAAAACTTTTCTAGAATCTTATATGGCCCAATCTTCAATTCGTCTAATTTTTTTCTGTTTAATCGGTTTCCGTTTTCAACATACACCCAATCTCCTACTTTTAACTCGCACTTTCTTCTGTTTTTGTCAAATCGTTGTTTGTTATATGTATGTGATTTTTTTGTATTTTCCAATGCGAGTTTTCTATCTTGAAGGAAATCAATGTAAGTTTTTTCGCGTTTTAATTCATCTGGTAATATATCAATATTTTTTCCTTCCAATAAATATTTGGGGGAAAATCCTGTCACCGTGTGCTCCGTTTCGTTATATCTTCTCGTGCATTCCTGTGCTATGGTCGTCCAGGCCAATTTTACCTTTGTTTCATTTACCTTACATCTAATTTTATTAACTAGCGTTTGGTTAAGCCTTTCATTCAGACCATTTGAGAATGGTGCGTTTACTGCCGTGAAAACGATGGGTATATTCTCTTCGTTCAAAAATGTTTTAAAGTCTTTTGAGTTTATACCTGGATATTGATCCGATAGAATCATACCAATTTTGTTGCCTTCCGAAGCTCGTCGAACCAGTTTTATAAAATCACTCGAATTCTGAGTTTTCGGAAGTCAAAATGAAAGCGTATCTCGTGAAGTGGTCTACAAGAAGGTGTAAATATGTTTTTGTGGAACGCGAGCCACCGAATCCCCCGATGGTGTCTATGGATACTATCTCAAAAGGGTGAGTAGCAGGACCTAAGTGAGACATTAGTCCAAATCTATATTTCCCTCTAGATTTGTTTTTTATGCAGGTTTCGCAGTTTTCACAGATTGCTTTGATATTGCGTGTTAGGTTCTGTGCTGTATAGAATGGTTTAATTTTATTTTCCATTTGTTTTATGCCTATATGACAATAAATGTAGTGTATATTTTCTATTAATTTTTTACTAAATTCCTCCGACAGTATTATCTTTTCCTTTTTCCCCATCTGTTTATAATATATTGTATCTTTTACTCGTAAGTTTAGTTTGTGTTTATTATTTTTTATATCACTGTTTTCTTTTTGATCATGCTGGATGTCCTTTAGCTTGACTAAGTTAACGATTGTTAAACATTCGTCTTGATTTTCAAGTGGTTCCAATACTGGATTTCTGCTCAAACAGTCTGCTTCCAAGTTGTATTTCCCTGGAGAGTATACTACCTCGAAATTAAACTGAGATAGATAATATGTTAAGTCTCCGAGTTCTTCATCCGTTCTAGCCTTGATGTTCATTTTTTCTAGGGGTTTGTGATCGGAGAAGACTGTAAACTTTTTCCCCATGAGCCAGTGCTGCCAATATTTCACTTCTTCTTTTATTGCCAGACACTCCAGATATACCGCTTTTTTCCTTTTCTGAGTGTCGCTCAGTTTTCTTGAAAAATAGGCGCATGGGTTCTCTTCTCCATTTCGTTGTGGTTGTTTCAAGACAGCTCCTATGCCCTGTATACTCGCGTCCGTGTAAATGTGTATCGGTAAATTTGGATCAAAGATCGCTAAAATAGGTGTCGAACAAAGCAATCCTTTTATTGCCTCAAATGATTTTTGACATTTTTCGGACCAGATGAATTTCTGTCCTTTTCTCAGTAAATTATGTAACGGATCTAATGTAATCGATATGTTGGGTACGTATTTTCCATAAAAGTTTATTTTTCCTAAAAACTGTCGGACATTTTTCTGTGTTTTCGGGACAGGAAAATCTTTTATAGCAATTAAATTATCCTTCAGTGGACTAATTGTATCGTTTTTGATTATATGTCCTAAATACTTCACCGAGTCTTGTGCGAAGTTACATTTTGAAAATTTCAGTCTGAAGCCTTCCTTCAAAATTGCTTCCAACAGCAATGATAAGTGATCAATGTGTTCTGCAAATGTTCTAGAAAAGATCAAAATATCATCTATGTAATTAACAGTAAAATCCGATAGCTTATGTTTTCTTATAATTGTACTTAAAATTCTTTGGAAAATTGCTGGTGAGGTTTTTAAACCAAACGGTAAACATGTCCACTGAAAATGCCCTTCTTGAGTAACGAATGCTGTTTTTTTGCTTATCTTCAATCTTCAAAGGAATTGACCAGAATGCGGAGTTTATGTCCAGCGTTGAAAAAAATTTACATCCTCTCGTTTTAACCATCAGATTCTCGATTAGTGAAAAGGGTTGTGACTGAGGAACTACAATTTTATTTAAATCGCGAAAGTCTATACATAATCTTGATCTTTTTCCTTCTTCTTTTTTATAGGCCAGCGTTACTGGGGCAGCAAAAGGACTATATGACTCCTCGATTAGATTTTTTTGTAATAATTTCGACACCTGTTGTTCTATTTCTTTTTTATCCTCAATAGTGCACCTATATGGTCTTTTACTACAATATTTATCTATTAATAGATCAATACGTGCCTCATAACCTTTCACAATGCCTATATCATATTTATCTTTAGCAAAGAGTGATCTATATTTGTATATTAATTCTTCTATTTCCGACTGTTGCTGAAAGTTTAGATGATTTACTGAAATGTCAAAATTTACCGCTTCAATGTGTTCATTAAAATTTATTTCGTATTCACCATTTATTTCATCCCTAGTATTCCTTTGGATATCCACCTCTCTATTAGTATTTTGTAAATTTTGTTTTCCTTCAACGTTGTTACCTGACAAGACCGGAATTACTTCTTGATTTGTGGCATTCGTTTTCTCTGTCTGTTCTCCCTTTGTGGGGTTTTGGATTTTTTGGGAAATTTCTAACTTTTCATCCTAAACTAGACGGAACTGTTTTATGCAATCTAGTCCAATTAAAAAATCGTAATCGAAATCCTTTCCATCTATCACAAAAACATTAATGCTTTTTTCAATATCAAAAATCTTAATCTTTAAAGTTACCATTCCTATTGTTTTTTTCACACCATTAATCGTTTTTAAGTTTGCATTTTTTTTATTTTTATTAATCGGGTTTTTTTTTAAACATAATAATTTCGAATTTATCAAAGAAACGTTTGAACCTGAATCATAAATTCCCGAAATTTCTAAAGTATCATTCAGCAATACTTTAATTTTGATTAATGGTGGAATTACAAGTTTTTTTGGATCCATTTCGTTTAATTCTGTTTCTAATTCAGAATTGTTAACATGTTTTATTTGATCTCTTTTTGGTCCATCGTTACTTTTGTTTTGGAACCAGCAAGAGGACTCGGGATGATAACGGATACCTTTGTTTCCTTTTTCACAAATTCTGCATGGTTTGTCTTTTCCGTTTTTTGCTTTGGTTTTATTTTCAGAACCCGTCATCTTCTTTTCCGAATTCTTCTTATTTACTAAATGTTCCAACCCTCTAATGCTATTAAATAAGTCGTTAGTTTCCTTCAGGCTCTTTCTATCGATTTTATCAGATATAAAATTTGGTAGCCCCGTAGCGATCAAATCTATTAGAGTGGGTGTATCTATTGACTTATTTACTTCCAATAAAAGTCTTTCTTTCTTCAACGCGTATTCCAACAATGAGCCTTGCATATATTTGAATAGTATCGCATATCTGACTGATGTCCATCCTTTGTCCGCATACGTTTCACAAAAACTATCTCTCCATGTCGACCATTTTGAGTTTATCGTATGTTTTATAAGCATGGAACTGTACCAGTCCAGGCACGACTCCTCCAGAAACAACCTTAGGACTTCAATTCGTTCAATATCTTCTTCAATTCCTAGACGAGTACATTCACTTTCAAAAATAAACATCCATTGAGATACGTTTGAGGTTCTTGTAGTGAATTTTTTTATCACAAACTTTTCTGACAATTTTTTTATATTATGGCGTTGAGGAATATCGTTTTTCTTTTCAGTGAAACTTTCTAGGATTCTTGTTAACGCCTCTTCTGAAATACCAGCACTAGGCGCCTCTTGCTGGGTTGTCGGTGTTACTTCTTCTAGCAAATAGTCCATACACTGCATGTTTCCATCTTCATCTATATATGCTCTACTTATCTCTTTTGTCAATGAGATCCACACCTGTCTTTTATCGTGTCTCTTTTGTAGTGTAGCTTTTACTTTTTGGTAAACCTGAGTTTTTATAATCGCCTCATGTAATTTTATTGGTTGGAGTTTTTCCGGAATGATGAAAATTCGTCCACTGCTTTCCGTGATCGACGTTATGCAAATTATATTTGTTTTTGCATCATCCCCAGATTTCACCACAAATTCAAATCTTAATTTATCCATCCTTCTCGCAAACTAGCTGTAGAAATGCCGTTTTATAATGTTTCTGCGTCGTCGTGAAGTGCGAATAAAAACTATATTGTGTTTCTCCTGTAACAAGAGTTTTTTATTGCTACCTAACAATTTTTCTTAATCTACCCATCGCCAAATTTATTTACAATATAAAACAATCTTACCTGTAACAAGAGAAACGGCATTAAAGCTATTACTCGCTTTCTTTCGTTTCGAACAATCTCGAAGGTTGGTCCCCTCTCTTGTTACAGGCTAACAACGACACGCCGCCATCTTTGTCGTCACATGTCGCGCGCGCCAAATTCAAAGGTACCGAAGTACAAATTAAAAATAACTAAAAAGAAGTACAACGAACTTTTTACATGTGCAATATTTCATTATTTGGTTTATTTCTCGTTGAAACTTCGTTTCAAGGCGGGAGTTAATGTTACGAATTTAAAATTTGTAGTTAGTTGAAATTAGCGCCACATTGTAAGGTTGGCAATATTGAAAATGTAAAAGAAAAAAGAATGTTTTTGTTCACATGTTCACAATCTGTATCGACACTTTGTGTATTTTCGCAATAAACAACTTCAGTATTTAGTTGGCATTTACTACAAAGAAGATCAGGGAATCATTCCAACAATTATTATATGGGATTGAAGTGTCTTACTATAGTTTAATTGTCTGCGGCATTAATTGTGTCCTTGGTTTGAGTCTTGGCTTGTGCGCACCGTCCGCATGCCAGAAGAGGACGCTGAAGTTGTTGCCAAAGTACCCGGTATTTAAAAACAAATAACATTACCAAAAATTATAAACGTCAATTAATTTAATTTTCAATTGACTTGAATTGAATGTAAATTTAGCATGAAGCTTTGCAGCATTAAAAAGTGTTACAGGTGTGTTAGCACTACGTGCCACATATTTCCAAATCCATTGAAATATTAAAGAGTAGCTGAAGCGGACAGGAGACAATTTATTATCTGATGGAGCTCAGTGCGATGAAAGTGTATAATAACCACACGGTTTGTGAATTACATTTTGAAAAATCCGACTATGGCACCAATTAACAAACTTCTAAATACATACTGCTGTACTTGTTTAGTTTGCTCTTACTCGTACCTAATGGTAAATATCACACATTACAAATTACAAACTTTCAAAGATTCCAGAAATTTCTACATCCTAAATGCCTATTCCCGATCCCAATCTTAGAACAAATCTACAAGACATGTTTTTGAAGAAAACGCGATATGCAACTCTTCTACTAATACTATATTCGATCTTGATGCTGACCACGGTAAATTTTTCAGAGTAGATATCGATATTAAAAAGAGTGGTAGAGCTTATTTTATCGAGATGCACACACCATAAAAGTGCGGCAGAAACCAAATTGAGCTGGTGCATGCGCATTACCGTCACATGAAACAATGGCGTAGTGTCGGTTTGGGGTTGTTTTCATTGTGTTATCTTCTGAATTGTTCTTGGCTTTTATGTTTATTCTGATGGCATTTATTTTGTACTTCTTGTTTTCCAGTTTGCTTTCTGAAAATCCCTTGTTTTGTTCGCGCATTATAAAGTCGACAATTTTTTGGATAAAAATTTAATATTAAAAAGATACGCCACTGGGCTACCCCCCTCTATTTTCTTCGCGCAGTTTCTTAACTCCTCCCCATGTACATCTCGATGAAATAAGCTCTATACTTGGGCCAACCAACAGATATAGTAATAAAAAAAAGGGGATGTGGCCTAGTTGCGTAGAACGATATACGCCGAAGCCTGTTTCACAATGAAGCAGGTTCTTTGCCATTTGTCATTCTTATAAGTCTTGGAAAAAAACTATTTTGTAATACAAATCGAAAAAGCCAAGGAAAATAAACAAATATAAACACGTGGTCAAACTCCCGAAGCGAGGTTAAAACGAATGAGATGCCGGATGCCGTCAAGTAATTTTTGTGGATGTACATCAGCCTTTCGAAAATCTGCGCACGTTTTGAATAAGCCAATTGGAAGCTGCTATTTAAAATACGCGGGCACTAGGGGGCGGTTTTATTACTATATCTGTTGGTTGGCCCAAGTATAGTTCTACATCACGTTATGTTTTCTTTCGAATGTGAACACTAATTTAAAATTGAACCTGAAATAGTCGACAAAATAGTAACATTAACCATATTTACTTTTGTTAAGGGAATTTTTTGTGATAGTATTAATGAAAAGAAATAAAATATAATTCATAATAATATAAATCATAATACATTCTAAAATTTAGCAGGCCATGGAAGCACCGTCCACAAGCTAACAGACGGCGCATTTTTTCATGAACCAAAATTTTAATATGGAGTTTGCGTTCTATATATCGTATGATCAAAAAGTCTTTGGATCCATATATTTAACACTCCTATATTGCGGCTGGAGTGGCAAAACTTAAGAAATCAAAACGAAACAACTATATGTTGCTGCACCGTAGTATATATTATGTCTGACTGTGACCGTGCTGTGAACCAATCAGAAGCGTAGCAAAGCGCCCTATGCTGGTAATGCATTGAAAGTGATGCCAATCGTTCCTTCTCCAGCAACCTTTTATGACCGCGAACGTCCTTGAACGGCCCACCGGGTATCGCATCGCTTTGGCGCCAGTGGCGTTCCTTTAACCCCCGCAATAAGGTGTTAAGCGTTTTTATGTTACAACAAATGCTCCAGTGCGCCCCGTCATGTACTTATAGTTTTTTCTGAATTATAAATTTACTTCTTTTATTTTTGTTAATTTTTTTCATGTACAGTTGCGGCCGTTGAAGACTCAGACACTTTGACAACGCCAAACTTTTAGCTTTGTAAATGGTATTGAAAGTGACGTTTCTCAAAATGTCACTCAAATATTAAAGTCCTCGTCTAAAAATAGTCAGTTTTGACTTAAATTGTAAATCATTTTACAATAGGTCAGCAAACCGTCTTATAACTACCATAATACCCTCTAACTTTATTGCCCCTTTGTTGTGCAGTGCCGACTCAAGGAAGAGCAAACATCAGGTAAAGTAACAGCCCCTATTTATTTATGGAATTATTTATGGTAGTTATAAGACGATTTTCTCTCCTATTGTAAAATGATTTACAATTTAAGTCAAAATTGACTATTTTTCGACGAGGACTTTATCCACGTTAATTTCTCTCGCAATGGCTCTTATACTCACACCGTCCCTCAGTCAAACACATTTTTGCAAATCAGATAATTGCGGCATTTTAAAAGTTACGCGCGATTGTGACCTAATATGTCAAATACTGACACTGACTTTATAATCCTTGATGAAAATCCTGTTTACGCTAATCAAATTTCGGAATTTATACAGAGTGTTTAAATCTTTCCTGTCTGAGATTTCAACGGCCGCAACTGTACTTTATGTTACAAATTACAATAAATGCATCTGTACGTCCCGTCTTTTATACGCCACTGGTACCATGCCCACCAACCACCCTTGTTTAGCAACCTTTTATGGCTCTGCACGATTTGGCGGGTGGCATCACTTTTTCAAACTGGCTTTCCCTCCTCTTACTTTAACCGCCTTGGTCTGTCCTGAAAAGTGGAAACTGACAGTTGACAAGTGTCACTTTCGTTAAATTATAAAAGGCAAATTTCGGCGGTTTAACCACGCACAACTAAGGTCATAGTTAAATGCAGGTTGTCCAACGTGACATTTATGTTGCCACTTTGGTTTATTTAAAATTATTTGACATTTGCAGTCGACACTGTCTTAAAGGAATTGAATTAATTATTAATTTGAACGGAAAGAGTGTGGCTTTCTTCAGTCATTTTATTTAACTTTTTTGTTTATACTTTTAAATTAAAAACTACACGGACACAGCTTAACAAACTGCGTTTGTGCTTTTACGATGAGGACATACAGTTGACTAATAAATAAGTGGTAACAAAAGACATGAACGCAAATTTAAAATAAATGTAATTCTTTGATACGTTTATTAAATTTTTAAATTAATTGTTTTAATTTTTAAAGATAACGGAATATAATAACCAGAGACCGGCGGAAAAAGGTTTTCGCCTCCCACCACTCTAGTGCAGTGGCTTGGTAGTTTTGAGTTCGCCAAATGAATTGTTTGCGTGTTAATTGCGAATTCGAAAATTATATCTCGGACGAGTAAAACCAATTTTTGATTTTGTCAACACAGAATTGAACAATGTTTCTTGTTTATATAAGAATGAGGATGACGAAGAAAGCATTTAAAATAGGTAAATTTTAGCAAAAATACAAAGTTTCGGGTTATTTCTGCTCGTGGAATAAAAAAATTATTTTCTCAAAAAGTACACGGGCTATCGACTTAATTCTTTTTTTAAAAACTTTTCCAATATCTTAGTTACATTTGACTCGCTGCATGTGTATGGAAATTTTCAATATTTCTCATAGGTCCCAGCAGAGTGAAGTTTACGATGCGCATTTTTGATTAATCGAAATTCATTAATTATTTTTTTCAAAACTATCGATATTTGCGAAATTTTCAATTCACTGTTGGAAGCGCTCTACTTTTTAGTATAAATATACAGAAAATCAAAATTATAGCTTCAGTAGTTGAATTAACACAGCGTTAAATGTTACTAAAAACGTAGTTTTTCGGACTACACCTCAACTACGTAGTTATAAAAGCCGTTTTCAAAGTTCGGTCCTATTAAAAACAGTTGTAGATGACCATTCCTTATTTCCCAAAATGTCCTCTACAAGATAGGATATGTCTCATTTAGTTACCTTTGAATCACTAATTCATAATTGCAGTCCGATTTTACTCGTATTCCACTAATAGAGCGCGCCGACACTGAGGGTATTGTGGTGGGAGTTATTCGCTAGCGTTTGACCATTTTTCGCCGGTCTCTGATAATAACATATCTCAATGAAACTAAAATATCAAATCTTGATTTCGCGCTTATTTTGAAAACCCGAAGCGACAAGGACTGAATGCACATTAGAAAGAGACAGATAAATAATCAGCCCTAATAACCAGCTTTAAAAGCTAGTTGAATGGTTTTGTTAAATGTGACATCATAGTTATCTGTCAGAAACGCCAAAATGCTTTAACAATTAACCATATGACAATAGTTATATGTGGTTAAACCGCCGAAATTTGCCTAAATGATTGTAGTCGAAGTAGGCCATGCCCATGTTATTACATTTTTGCCGCATTCATGTGAACTGTCAGTTTCGTCGCTGTCACTATCATTGTTTAGGTGAAAAGTGCAGAAATATTGAGTTGAAGTTGAAAATATTTTTGCAATTAACAAAGGATTAATTATTCTTAATTATTGTCGAAGGTTTGTAGGTTTCCTGTTGAGATGAGGATCCGGGATCGATAAATAATCACAGATTGCCGAAAATAATGGGAGATTTAATTGTTTGCGGTTTTACAATTTGGACAATGACAAGATGACAACAAAACACGTGCGCACACTAACACGATACGAACACGAAAGACAAAGTTTCTTTTGTTAGGTTAACAATTGACAAAATTGACAGAAACTTTTCGCGGCAAATTTGAATTACAAATTTCGTTCATTATAATAATGTTAACACTCCCACTAAATGAAAAAAATTGTACATGTCTTTACGTGGCAAACAATAATAAATTAGGATGATCCGGCGGTCTGGAGGTGATGTTCGTCGATGTCCTTTATGTCTCGAACGTTCAACATCCTCCTTTGATCTTCGAATGCAACTCTGGGCAACGGTTTCGTGAGAATATCAGCCTGCTGCTGCTTTGACGATACGTGAACCAGGTTGAATTCGCCCATGGTGTACTTGTCTCTTATAAAATGGTAACGCACGTCGATGTGTTTACTTCGATAATTTGATGATAAAGTTTATTGTCAGTCTCTTTGTCCCCATTAGTGTGTGACGATCACTTCCGGTGGTGACGTCACGGGATGCAATTTGACGCCGCCGGTCGGTCGCGGTATGCCTCGAGCGCCAGTCCCTTTTTTCGGCTGTGGTGGGACGCCACACGGCCGGGGTAGCTCTGCGGAGTGACGGCGTCCAGGGGTCCAGGGGAAACAAACAAAACAAAAAAAAAAAAGGCGCCCGGGGGCACGTTTATTTAACTGTACTGGCAGTACCAAATTGGGTACATCTTTCCTGATTGGTAATTACATGACATGTTGGCTGATTAACAATATATAATAAAACTTAAAATTGAGGTTGCTATGTTAAGTTCCGAAATTGTATGATTCCTATCCCGTCCCTGCGATTTTCATTCGTCGGTCCCTCTATTTGACGCGTTTGGCTATTTTGGGTCCCCGTCAGAATTTGTACAACGCTCGGTCACACTTATCATGGGGCATGTTCGGTTTTTGGATTGTCCTCGAATCGTTATTCCTACTTTATGACTTTGCGTGGTTTGAACTTTCAGGGTCAATTACTGCGAATTTCTGGAGCTGCGGAGATACCATTAGTTCCTGTTGCGTGTTTCGACGGTTTTCGACAGGTCCGCGGTACTTTGCGTAATGGTGGTGGTCGCTTTGTGGAGCGGCCATTTCCGTATTGTATGTGTCCGTCTACCGTTCAGATTTAGCGGCGGTGGGTTGTCAGCAGGTATGCGGGGCCGGGCGGTGTCTGGCGACAGCTGCGTTGTCCCGTTAGTCGATTTCTTTTATGCTGTGGTGTATTGTGTTGTCTCCGAAATCAGTTTGGCGCCTTGCGGATGTAAGCAGGTAGTCGGTCCTTCGCATTTGTCTCCAGCTTTCTCTTTTCGTCTGGCAGCTGTTAGATTTACGGGGAAGTTAGTTTTGGCATCAGGGACTGTTGATGTCGTACTGCGTTTCGCTAATTATATTTTGAAGCCGGTTTTTGTAGATTGGGCACTCGTTACTTGCGGCGTGATGGCTGTGGTCTTTTACCTGAAATCTAAGGCAATTTATGCACCTGTGCTTACCAGCGTCTCCCTTGTGGCGGCAGTCTTTGCTCTCATGATCTGTGCTGCTGCAGTAGCCGCAGACTTTTGGTGACATGCAATGTTTGGCGATGTGGCCAAAGCCCTGGCAGTGGTAGCATCGGGTCACAACGACGAAGTCCCGTACCTTATGCGCTCTCCAGTTTGAAAATATTCTGCCTGTATTTACTAAATATTGCCTGGCCGCGGGGTGAATTTCTACAATCCATGTTGTCTGGCCTTGTTCTAGTTTTGCTCCGTGCTTAAAACATTTCCTGACGAATGTTTCCGGTACGGAATCAGGTAGTTTTTGGTCGCTTAATAATTCTACCAGCTGCTCCTGCGTCATATCTTCCTGAATGTCGAAGATTTGTATCTTCGGCCATGATTTGGTTACGGGTTGGGCTGTGAGCTTCAGACTTTTTAGTGTCTCTGATTCACCTAATTTCAGGACAGAGGGACAGCGGGATTCAATCCGGACCGAGTTGTCTCTTAACATGGTTACTCTCTCTGCTTGGATTCCGAGCTCCTGGGGGGTTTTGGACATTAGAATTTTCTTCGTGTCCGCCGACGTCTGGACTCCCTTGCAGTTTTGGGCCGATTTCACGATTACTTTGTACTTGGGAGGCGGTGTCTCTGTTGGAGCTTGATGATTTGCCGCGTTTTTGACAATAGAACTGTACGTCGGGATGTTTGTTTGTACAGGGGCTGCGTTCGTTGT
Source organism: Tenebrio molitor (assembly GCF_963966145.1). Taxonomy (NCBI): domain Eukaryota; kingdom Metazoa; phylum Arthropoda; class Insecta; order Coleoptera; family Tenebrionidae; genus Tenebrio; species Tenebrio molitor. Next base: position 3,998,827 of record NC_091056.1, on the reverse strand, counting down.
TGACGCTGCGGGAGCGTTTGAGGCCAATGCGTCGTTTACAATATATCTTATTTGTTCAGCAAGCGTCGGAGTCACAGTGTTTGCGGCGACATGTACCTGGACTTTTTGCATAATCTGTTGCATCGTTTCACATATACTTAGGCAGGTATGTCTCCTTTGTAAATTTTCCTTGCATGAGAGCAGGAAATCGCGGATTGTTGACAGGTTTGCACAGCATATGTACATCATTTCTACAATGTCTACCTCATCTTCCTCATAGTCGATTGCCGGTCGCAGTGGTGCTTGGTCCTCGGGTCTTTGCTTTGACTTTTTACGTCGCGAGTTCGCTCCTCTTTCATCCGGCCACTCGTTGTCACCGTCGTCGGATCTGAGGGTTGGCCTCCGAGAGTTTGTAGCAGTTGCCATGCTAGCACGTTCGGCAGAGGGCCCTGTGCCCTCTACCTGGGATTGCACTAACACGGACCCGCGCGATCACGTGATCACAGCGTGCACGTTTTGGTTTTTTTCCCCAAGTCTCTTTTATTCAACCACTTTTCTGCACTTAATTATGATATTTCACTTTCCTTATGCACTGCACTTTCCTGCCTGTATTTTCCCGCTTTCACGAGAGTCTCACCGCACATCTAAACTTTTCTAACACCACTTGGTTGTTGCGCAGCTCGAGTCGACACGTCCGCACGGCTCGAGCGCTCGGGACAGAATGGGGAAACAAACAAACAGTCGTCGCAAAACCTTTATTTACACTATGTATAATGGGGACCACCTGGTGATGGCGAGATCCTCCGGGGATGGTGGCCGTGACCTGGGGGGGGGGATGTCCTCGGCGGCAAGGAAGATAAGGGGGTGTTCGTACTTACGTCGGTCGGCCCTGGAACTTCCTCTTGGCGGCGTAGCGAGAGACCCGGTCGGGGTGTGACGGGATCCGGGGGGGGATTGGGGGAGGCCTGGTTCGCTCACTAGGGGAGCGAACGGGCCGGAGACAAGGGATGAGCGGGATGACCTGGTTCGCTCACTAGGGGAGCGAACGGGCCGGAAACAGGGGATGAGCGGGGTGACCTGGTTCGCTCACTAGGGGAGCGAACGGGCCGGAAACAGGGGATGACCTGGTTCGCTCACTAGGGGAGCGAACGGGCCGGAAACACAGGATGAGCGGGATGACCTGGTTCGCTCACTAGGGGAGCGAACGGGCCGGAAACAGGGGATGACCTGGTTCGCTCACTAGGGGAGCGAACGGGTCGGAAGTCGGGGGTCGGAAGCGGAGTCGGAGGTTGTATTGGGAGCCGGTTCGGAGCTGGTGCTAGGAGTCAGGTGGATGGTCGGACTTGGGATCGGAGTCGGAAGGTGCTCGGAATGGAATGGAATCGAATTGAGCTCTGCAGGCTCTGCGCGGTCCTTTTATAGCCTCGATGGCTGCGCGCGGCCGTTGACTCGCGGCTGGGGCGGTGGGGGAGCTCGGCTCAGCGCGGAGTCCGGGTATTGTCGGCCGGAAGAAACACGGGTTCCGGGGCGGATTCGGTGGACGCGGTTGAGGTAGTCGGCTCCGCGCTAATTTTCTGGCCCGGCTCGGAGAAAGAGCGGAATTTTTCCGCCACCGGGAGCGTTTCCTAAGTAACTTCGTTACACACCCCTCCTTCTTCGGAAAAGGAGGGTCGCGCAGCGTCGCTCCTTCTGAGGGTTCTTCCTCCCGGTGTGGCGGGGTCGGATGGCGGGGCTTTCTTCTCCGGCGGGCTTTCCGGTCGGTGGCTCCTTCCTTGCGTCGGCGGTGATCCAGGTTGAGACGGCTGACTGGGAATCGGGTTCTCTCGGGCTGGTGAAACTTGAAACGGAAGTCTTCTTCCACCTTCCTCGGCTCCTCCCTCAGGTACGGCCTGATTTCCGGCTTCCTGGGGGGGGGGGGGGGGAAGGTCATTGAAACGGCGGGTTACAAAATTAAAACATCTATTCTTCAGGTACAAATCAGTCTTCTCGGTTTCTTGGAAAATTAAAATAAGGACGGTTTCTTGAAAAGAGAAGAAAAGAAAAGAAAAAAAAATCAAAACGGTTTCTTGGAAAATAAAATGGCTCCTTGAAGAACTAAAAGGGCGGTTTCTTGAAAAAATCTTGTTAAATTAAAGGTGTCTTCTTGTTGCCGGTGGTGTCCGGGCTCAACGGCGGTGGGCGGCGGGTCCCGGGTTCGCGGTCGTGCTTCCGGCTGCCAGTGGCGTTCCATCGGGCCGGACATACCGGAGCACGCGTCCCCCCGTGGGCGCTCGCTTCATCCTTCGGCGGCGGGGCTGTCGGGGATGCGTCCCTCGGGGACACGGTGGGTGTCTTCGGCGGTCCTCCGGTGTCGGCACGGGCGGGGCGGCGGGTTGGCAGTTCGCCTGTGTTGGCAACGCCGTGATGCCGACTACAGTGGTTGCGGCTGGGGCGGCGGTGGTCCAGGTTGAGTGCCACGGAGGCGTCCAGGTCGATGGGGTTGCGGTCGGCGGGAGCGAGGAGGCTTCCCCGTTGGCAGTTAAGCCCACTGGCGTCGGGTCCGGCTGTGGCGGAGCAGGCGCGCTCCGGACGTTCCGGGTGGTCTGGGTCTCCGTCCTCCCTTCCTGGGGATTCCGCGGTGCTCGTTGGAACCGCTCCCGGATCTTGAGGGCGGCCCGCCGTGCTGCGTTCAGGAGGGCGGCCTGGCCGGCCAGTCTTCGGCTTAGCTGCTGGCGGACGCTCGGCAGACCGCTTGGCGGCGGTGGCAACCGTTGATTTGACATCCTGCAAAATGTTGGCAATATCAGCTGGAGGGTCGGACAGTTGGTATGGCTTCAGGTCTTTTATGTGAGCTCGGAGGATCTTCTGTCCGGATGGGGATTGAAGGTTGTACACCACTGGAGAGAGGACTTTCGTGATGGTGTATGGGCCGGAGTATTTTGGGGCTAGTTTCGCCGCGAAACTTTTGGCGCCGGATGACAGAGGGTGGTCCCGTTTGAGAACGCGGTCTCCTAGGTGACAACGCCACTCCCGGTGACGAAGGTTGTAATACTTGCTCTGTTTCGCAAAGGCGCGTGCTAAGTTCACCCGGACGAGCTCGAAGGTGTCCTTCAGCAAGCGAAGCCTCTCGGAGTGGTGAACGGCGTCGTCGGCTTCGTTGACCTCGTCGGCGGCGGTGTCGGCGGGCGGGTGGCGGTGGCATTTCCGGGTGCAGGGCGGTGGACGGCGTTGGGTACCACAAGTTCGCGGCCAAAGTTCAGCAGCGCTGGCGTGTACTTGGTCAACTCGTGGCGTGAGGTGTTGAGGGCGAACATCAGCTCCGGAAGACGGGCGTCCCACTTCTTTTGATCGGCCTCGCAGAACTGGGCCACCATGGTCTTCAGCGTTTTGTTCGTCCTCTCCACGGGGTTTGCCTGGGGCGTGTATGGCGGTGTCAGCCGATGCGCAATTCCAAGTTCCTGGAGGAGGGTACGAAACGTTGCGCCTGAGTACTGTGTCCCATTGTCTGAGATCACCGTCACTGGACATCCGAATCGGGTGATGACCTCATCGTAGAGTGCTTGAGTGACCGCTCGGGCGGTGGCTTTCCGGACGGCTCGACACTGCACCCACTTGGTGAACCGGTCTTGCATGACGACGACGTAGCAGTTTCCTCGGCTGGAGCGAGGGAGAGGGCCCACCAGGTCGGTGCTGACTGTCTCCCATGGCTGCCGGTTTGGTGTCGGGTACATCTTCCCCGGCGGTTGCTGCTGCGGCGTCTTGTACCGTTGGCACGACGGACATTTCCGGACGTACTGGGCGGCCTCTCGGAACATGCCGGGCCAGTAGTACCGGAGCGCCAGACGGGCGGTTGTCTTCGCGATCCCCAGATGACCAGCAGTGTGGTTGTCGTGACACTCTTTCAGGACGGCGGCTCGAGCCGGTTTGGGGACACACAGCTTCCAGGGGTCGCTTAACTCGGGCTCGGTGGAGTCGGACATGTCCCAGAAGTGGCGGTGGAGTCGATCACCCTGGATGCAGTGGTCCGGGTGCTGGGTTCTGTTCCATTGCCCGTCGCATCTTGGTGTACCAGCTACATTCGGGGGCGCCTTCCAGTGTGAACAGGTCTTCGAGGGTGGTTTCATCCTTGGCCGTGGCGGGCTGCCGAGAGAGAGCGTCAGCCACCCGGTTTAGGACCCCCTTTCGGTAGCGGATGTCGAAATCGTGCTGTTGGAGGAAGATGGCCCACCGGGCGAGTCTTCCTGTCGGATCCTTGATAGCCTGGAGCCACTTGAGGGACTGGTGGTCGGTAAGTACGGTGAAGCGGTAGCCTTCCAGGTACGGTCTCATCTTCTCAATACCCCACACCACGGCCAGGCATTCCTTCTCTGTTGTGGAGTAGGCTTGTTCGGGTTTGGTCAGGCTCCGGCTGGCGTAGGCGATTACATGGTCATCTCCGTCTATGTACTGCGTCAGTGCTACTCCCAGTCCCGTGTCGGCTGCATCGGTCTGTAGGACAAAAGGCTTACCAAAATTCGGACAGGCGAGGACCGGAGCGGCGGAGAGACTGTTCTTGAGTGTGTCGAAGGCTGCGTCTTGTTCCGGGGTCCATTCCCATCGGATCCCTTTCTTTAGGAGTGGGTTAAACGGAGCGGCAATCCGGGAGAAGTCGGGGATGAAACGACGGTACCAGGAGGCCATGCCCAGGAAGCGTCTCACCTGACGAGGCGTCTTGGGGGTGGTTAACTGCTGGATGGCGGCTACCTTCTCCGGATCAGTCCGGATGCCGGTTGCCGTGACGACGTGGCCCAGATACGTCAGGCTGCGACGTCCAAACTGACACTTGTCGGGGTTCAGCCTAAGGTTGGCGGCTCGTAGTCGGCGAAAAACTTCTTGAAGTACCTCCAGGTGCTGTTCGAAGGTTTCACCAAGTACAACGATGTCATCCAGGTACGCGAAGCAGTACGGATCCAACTCTGGCCCGATGACCCGGTCCATTAGGCGCTGGAAGGTGGCTGGCGCCGAATGTAGTCCGAACGGCATGACTCGGAATTGGTACAGCCCCCGGGACGGGACCGTAAAGGCGGTGATCGGTTTGCTGGCCGGGGTCAGGTACCTGCCAGTAGCCACTCTTGAGGTCGATGGTGGAGATGTACCGAGCTCGTCGTAGCTTGTCCAGGATCACGTTGATGAACGGCAGTGGATAGGCATCTTTGCGGGTCACCTCATTAACCTTCCGAAAATCGATGCAGAACCGGTACTTGCCATCCTTCTTCTTGGCCAGGACAATCGGCGAACTCCATGGACTTCCGGACGGCTCGATTACACCCTCAGCAAGCATCTTATCCACCTCCTCATCGATGATACCCTGCATGAATGGGTTCCGGGGTCGGTAACGCTGCTTCACAGGTTCCGGATGCAGAAGACGGATCTCGTGTTGGGCCAGTGGTGTCAGTCCTCGGACGGTGTCAAACAGCGGAAGTTCTTCCGAGAGGAACTGCCGAAGGCGCTGATCCTCATCTGGAGAGAGAATGAGTGGCGGACTGTTACTGACCTGTGATGCGTCGGCGTCGGTTGCACCACGTCCACGGCGGCTGGGGATTGTAACGAGGCACTGCCCCCTTTCAGGTCAATGCTGAAGGGGTATTGTCGCAGTACGTCGATACCTAGGACGAGGTCGGACGGCAGATGTGGCAATACTCCAAGCATCACTTGACTGCAGTATTACTCGAGTTTGAAACTACCAGACGGCCCAATTCTCGATCCCCTTCAGCTTCGGTATACGGATTGACTCCTTCTCCATGATGCGATACACAGATTTTTTTCCCTTTTGCACGAGACGGAAAATTTTTCGCAATGCGGCAAGAACGGATCAAAAATATTTATTGCTGGACGTTTCTGGGCCCATAACCTGTTGAGATGAGGATCCGGGATCGATAAATAATCACAGATTACCGAAAATAATGGGAGATTTAATTGTTTGCCGTTTTACAATTTGGACAATGACAAGATGACAACAAAAGACGTGCGCACATTAACACGATACGAACACGACAGACAAAGTTTCTTTTGTTAGGTTAACAATTGACAAAATTGACAGAAACTTTTCGCGGCAAATTTGAATTACAAATTTCGTTCATTATAATAATGTTAACATTTCCCAATGATCAAAAAACGAAGCGTGGTTTAAAGTCTGCGGATTCTCTGAAGAAGTGGATAATGTGTCAAATATAACTTAAAATTACACTTTTTTGTTTCTTTTTGTCCCTAGGGTCAAGAAGTGTCACTTTAAGTCTCTAGAGTCAAAAAGTCAAAAATTAATATGTATTTTCATTATAAATCAATTATTGTTACCGTACTTTTTTTTGTAAATATAAATAATTTCAAGTTGAGTACTGTTTCTTACGTCTGCATTCATTTTTATGACAAGGTTGCTAGTCATTTTATACTTAGGCGTCATGAATTTCAAATCGCCGTGGTTAACATGGTAGCACAAACGCAAAAATAATTTCTTTTACAACGGTGCATCAAAATGTATGTTTTGTCTCCCTTTATCGCTAAACGGGCAAGCCATTAGATTCTAACAGAACACGCAATATAATATATGTTTGGATCGCGGTAGCCATTAAATGTAAAAACCATCTATAGAATTATTTACTTCTACTGTCCATAGTTTTTACGTATACTTCAAAGTAGCGCTAATCTCTCACGGAACTCATTTAAACATAAACGAGACGAATAAACCCAATTACCATTTTCACCTCGATTTCTATTTCCGTAGTATGATTTAGTAAGAAAAAAATGTATGTTCTCTTTGAAGCATTTTGAATTATAACCTGCTAACTTGAAAGTTTTCAAGTAAATGTCTAAAATACTTCAAATAAACAATTTCATAGATAGCTCGTTAATTCCACGGCAACCCTGATCCAAAGACTTTTTGATCATACTGTTACGAATAGTGATAGTATGGGCTGAGAAGTAATCAAGTGAGTGGAATGAGGAAGTGGGGGATTAGAGAAAAATCAATTGTTTACTAAATAGATTTTTGAGGTTTGACAGTGATAAATAAAGTTTCTTTAAATATTAGAAAATATAGCGAACCCGAATATACAGGGTGTTCCAGAACTGGCTCCCCAGAGAAAAAAGGGAGCCTTAGGGCGAATATATTAACGTGTATTTTGAAGAAAAAAAGTCCTATCTCAAATGATAACCGAGAAAAGACATTCTGAAGTTGACCATTCAGAGTTGAGGATCATTAAGGTGGAATAATCGCAATTTTGCGTTGCCTGGGTTTCCTTTTTATCCGTAAACCTCTATAATTCTGTCCATTAGATTTGGTCCACTACATTTATTACAATGATTGTTTACGTCAGTTTGACATTTGTTATACAATTTCGCTGCGATATTTAATTCAAGTGTATCATTTAACATGTATTCTTCCTCTGAATACGTAGATATGATTCTTACTTTTGCACGATGTGGGAACAATGGACGTGAAACAGTACGGTTGTACCGTGAACAATTTCCACAAAGACAAAGTCATCCGGATCATAAAACAATCCTGAAATTAATCGCTCGGGGTCGAGAAACGGGTCAGATGCAGCCAGTTCGAAGAAGAAGTTGGGGGTGCTTCAAGAAATGTAAGGACTGTCGAACACGAGGAAGCCGTATTGAATGTCTTTGAGGAAGACGGCACCCGAAGTATTCGAACAGTTTCTCGTGAAATGGGTTTATCCAAGAGTTCGGTGCAGAGAGTTCTAGCTGATAACAGGGGGCATCCGTACCACTAGACACGAGTACAACATCTTCTGCCAGAGGATTATCCAATTAGGCCAGAGTTTTGTCTATGGGTAATAAACCAAACGATGCTCCACACTTCTTGTCACGGATGCTGTTTTTGTTAAAATAATATAGTTTAATGAAGTTGGTCATGAAAAACTAGCATGTGCTTTAGAAAATATAAAGATAGCTGAGAGCTGCGTCTCTAAAATAAATAAGTTTTGTTTTTGAGCTTGTCAGAAAATCACAATAAATGTAATCGGTTTCCTTAAAAAAGATATTAAAGTGATTCATAAAGAACACGAAATATTGTTTTCATTAAGAGAAAAACCTCAATAGGTTATGGGACCAGTGTACGCGAGTCACTAAAGCAGAGACTAAAGTAAAGTGCGTGGAAAAGAACACGTTGTAGTTTTCTCGTGAATCACGTTGAGAGTGTTTTTTGGGAGTCTCGCAGTCTCAGCATTTCGAAGATGGAGCTGGCGAAACACATAAAACCCCTGGCTGGTGAAACAGATTGGCCGATTTGGAAGAGGAAAATACGTGACTTGTTGGATTATCACGAAGGAGCTCTAGATGCCATTGATGGGAGGTTAGTGAAACCTGAGCCATTGCAAGTTGGTGCTGAAGACAATGTTGTCAAGGAGCACAAGATGAAGAGTGATTTTTTTCGTAAGGCAAACAGTTATGCAAAATCTATGATCTCTAGTTCCGTGACTGACACAGTTTATCAAAAGATAATGAATAAAGATACAGCGCATGAAGCGTGGGAAGCGTTAAAGTTGAATTTTGAGGCGTCATCCAAAGATCAGCTGTTCAAAATATGTACCGAGTTTTTTGCGTTCAGTTGGATTAACGGAGAGGATGTTTCGACCCACGTTGCAAAATTGAAAAATTTGTGGTTTGAGTTAAATAACGGATTGAAAGCCAAAAATGAGAATGCACTTCCAGATTTAATTTTAGTTTGCAAAGTTTTGCAAATTCTACCGGGTGACTTCGAAAATTTTAGATCCAGTTGGATGCTATTGTCGAAAAATGAAGAAAAGACTTTTGAAGAGTTAATCACCCAATTGTGCATGTATGAAAGAAACTTTAGAAAGACCACAGAGGGCGCTACCGGAGCTGCCTTTCTAGTGAAAAGCGAAAAGAAGAAATCGAAAAAGTCGAAAGATAATGATATCTGCAATTATTGCAAGAAGAAGGGACATTGGGTGAAAACGTGTTACAAGTGGATTGCTGACGGATGACCGCAGAAGAACGCCCCACAGAGCAACTCCCTGGATACAAACATAGCTTTATATGTCATCAGCGAAGATATCCTTCAAGTGGAAACGAATTCATCAGGATGGTGGATTGATAATGGAGCCACGAAGCACGTAACAAATTGTCCGGACCTGTTCATTGAGTTCCAAGAGTTTCAGAGCCCCTGCGTCATTAAGGCAGCTGGTCAAGAAGCTCTTAAGGCCATCGGGAAAGGAACTATTCAGATCTGGTCCTTTACTGGATCTAGTTCTCTGAAGATGACTTTGAACGATGTCTGGCTTGTTCCACAGATTTCGAAAAATTTATTTTCTGTTCTAGCAGCTCAAGACAGAAATGAAAACAGTAGATTCCTTTCAACAGCGACTGAATGCTATTTAAAAGTTAATGGAAAAACGGTGCTGTGCGGAAGTCGTGTTAAAGGTGGAACACTGTACAAGGCAGCCATCGAACCAGTCATACCAGGGAAAGAAGAGAGGGTCAGTATTGCAAAAGCAAGCAATTCGACACTACAGTTGTATCATGAGAGATGGGGTCATCAAGACAAGCAACACGTAAGACAGATGCTTAAGAGTGAGTTGGGTATCGACGTGAAGCTAGTAAGAGATATTTGTGAGCCCTGTGTTTTTGGCAAAGCACATCGATTACCTTTTGGCACCAGAGTAAAGACAACGAAACCAGGAGAACTGTTTTCAACTGATGTTGTAGGACCATTTTGTGAATCATTCAGCAAAAAGCGATTTCTAGTTGTATTCAAAGATAGTTACACGAAGTTTCGCTATGGCTTTGTGATGAAACAAAAATCAGATGTTAAAGTAGTGTTAAAACAGTTTTTAGCACACGCGAAAACACTCGGACACAACATTCAAGAGCTACTTAATGACAACGGAGGAGAATTTGACTGTGAAGAGGTCAAACGTATTTTATCAGAGAACGGAATTTTGCAGAGACTGACAGCACCATACACGCCCGAGCAGAATGGCGGCAGTGAACGCGAAAATCGCACTATAGTTGAGATGGCAAGGACCTTCAAATACTCGAACAGTGAAGTTGAATTTCCAGATGCGATATGGGCAGAGCTAGTGACCTCAGCAATTTACATCTTAAATAGGACAGGAAAGTCGTCAAAAGATGGAGTTAGTCCTTATGAATTGTGGATGGGAAAGAAACCAAGAATCAAACATCTGCGTATAATTGGATCTTCCTGCTACGTCCACATTCCAGCCGAAAGAAGAAGGAAAATGGACAAGAAAGCAGTAAAAGGTTACCTCGTTGGATATGATGGAGATGAGCGTTACCGAATTTATATTCCCAACGACAACAAAGTTATCCTGTCAAGAGACATTCAATTCCAAGAAAGAATTAATGATTGTATAAGTAAGATCAAGCTACCTATGAAAGACATCGAGAACGAAGATCAAGTTGAAGAAGGAGACAGACCCGACGAGCAGAAGATAGACACTGAGGGGAAGTCGGCGATCAACTCTGAAGACAGTCAGAAGTTGAGGAAAGCATCAAGAGGTGATGAAGAATACGAGACTAGGAGCGAGCTGGGAGACATCGATGAAGAAGAAGAAACTTCTCAACAGACATCCGGAAGAGTTTTAAGAGATCGATCGATCCTGAAGAAGCCCAAACATCTTGAAGATTACACCATGATAGTAGAGGAGTTTGTAAATCAAGTGACTGAGGATCCTGCTACCTTTGAAGATGCCTTGAGAAGCGAGAACTCTGCTGAGTGGAAAAGGGCCATGGATCGAGAAATAACCTCTTTGAAAGAAAATCAAACTTGGATTTTGACAGATCTTCCACCAGGTGCAAAGGCGATTCCGTGCAAGTGGATTTTCCGACTCAAGAAAAATCCTGACGGCAGTATCGATAAATACAAAGGAAGACTGGTCGTCAAGGGATTCAGTCAGCGTCACGGCCTTGATTACAGCGAAACTTTCAGTCCAGTGGCAAAGATGGGCACAATTCGTTCAATTCTCAGCATCGCAGCAAGTGAGAAGATGCATCTGATACAATTTGATGTATCAACGGCTTTTCTGTATGGAGAGCTTGAAGAAACAGTATTTATGAGGCAGCCACAAGGATATGAGGACGGAACCAGCAAGGTTTGCCAACTTAAGAGGAGTCTCTATGGTCTTAAGCAAGCGCCTAGGTGCTGGAACAAACGTTTTGGAGATTTCCTGCAACGACATGGATTCAAGGCCAGTGACGCTGACCCATGTCTATACATCCGAGAGAGAGGTGGTCGAAAACTCATTCTTGTGATCTACGTGGACGATGGTCTCCTAGCTGCAACAGATCAACGAGAAATGGAAATTTTCATTGAAGAGTTGAAATCTGAATTCAAAATCGTTTCGAAAAAGGCCGATTATTTTTTGGGTCTTGAGATTGAGCACGAAGAAAAGTTCATTAAAATTCATCAGAAGACGTATGCAAAGAAAATCTTAGAACGTTTTAATTTTTCAGAATGCAAGCCGGTTTCAACTCCAATGCTCAAGGGCACAGAAATTTCCACATCAGAGAAAGATAATCAAGCACAGAAATTTCCCTATAGGCAGGCAGTTGGAGCTCTGATGTATCTCATGCTTGGCACGAGACCAGACCTGGCGTACAGCGTGGGATTTATTTCGAGAACACTCGAAAATCCAACTCGAGAGGACGTCATAAGAGTCAAAAGAGTCTTCAGGTACATAGCAGGGACCTTGGACCTGGGAATAGTTTATCGGAGCAACGTGGATGAAGGTTTTTTGGACGTCTACAGCGATGCAGATTTTGGAGGATGCACATCAACAGGTCGCTCAACCTCTGGAGTCATTGTAAGGTATGCTGGAGGAGCAATTTCTTGGATGAGTCAACGACAACCAGTTGTGGCAACTTCAACAACTGAAGCAGAAATCATCGCAGCAAACGAAGGAGCCAAAGAGGCAATTTGGCTAAGCAGACTTTTTAGAGGGATCATTCAACTCAAAGATGTTCCCATTATCCAAGTTGACAACTCTGCAGCAGTGAGACTGGCTCAGAATCCCGAGTTTCACCGCAGAACTAAGCACATTTCCATCAAACATTTTTTTATCAGAGAAAAAGTGACAGAGGGAAAACTTGGCGTTCAACAAATCTCTACGGAACATCAAGTAGCAGATATTATGACAAAGCCGCTACCAAAGACACGCCTGAAGATTTTATGTGTGAAAATGGGACTTATGTGAAAAAGAAAGGACTATAGACAGTGAATTTCATGTTTTGTTTTTCAACTATCATTAACTAGGGAAAGTGTTAAAATAATATAGTTTAATGAAGTTGGTCATGAAATACTAGCATGTGCTTTAGAAAATATAAAGATAGCTGAGAGCTGCGTCTCTAAAATAAATAAGTTTTGTTTTTGAGCTTGTCAGAAAATCACAATAAATGTAATCGGTTTCCTTAAAAAAGATATTAAAGTGATTCATAAAGAACACGAAATATTGTTTTCATTAAGAGAAAAACCTCAATAGTTTTCTGATGAGTCGCTATTTTGCCGGTAAGGTTGTTCCAATTATCACAACCTTCATATCTGGGCAGAGGAAAATCCAAGAGAATAATTTCTCAGACGTTTTCAACATAGGTTTTCTGTTAATTTGTGGACTGGGCTATTGGGCGATCGTTTGGCAAGTATAAGCGTGGTGGATCCTTCCATTTGTTAAAATTCCGAATCACCTGCTCTAGATTGGACTGTTTGAATTCCCCGCAAGATTAACGGGGGCAAGATATGCTCAGTTCATTGGCACGGAGCTACCTAATTTACTTGAAATTGTACCTCTTGCTTATCGCATAAATGACTGGTTCCAACATGATGGTGTTCCACCACATTTTAGCAGAAACGTTCGGGAAGTTTTGGATAACCAATATCCACAGCGCTGGATCGGTCGAGGAGGACCGCATCATTGGCCTGCCAGGTCTCCAGATCCGAATCATTTATCGGCGGCCCATAAATTCAGAGGCTGATCTGAGAGTTCGAATTCAGGAGGCTTTTGTTTCAGTTACTGAAGAAATGATAACTAACGCCACTACAAGAAGTTTGTTACGTAGAGCACAATTGTGCATACAAATGAATGGTGGTCATTTCGAACATCTGTTTTAACATTATTACCTACTTAAATAAATGGTTCTTTTTAGAATCGCCATTTGTATTGTTTTATTTCGAAGTTATTATCTTTTGCAATTGTCAAGTCTTGATGTTGATGACAGATAAACGTCAACGAATTTTTATATCGGAAAACGTCAAAATTCCAGTTGCCCAAACATTTTATTGATTTGTGCGATATCATAGATTTTTTGTTGTTGTTTAGCAACCGATCGGATTTTTTAGTAATACCTGAGGACGAGCTTCCGGGATTGGTGAAATTAAAAACTGTATAACTCGGTAATTTGAGCTAGCAGAAAATTTATTTTACTCAATTTAGAGTCTCTTTTGTTGTCGGCACATACCTGTTTTCTCTGGGGAGCCAGTTCTGGGACATCCTGTAGAAATCGTTACATTGGTGTCAGAAGTGGGATCTAAAGAAACGTGTAACATAAAAGTCTGTTGAATTAGCGGATGTCCGAATCTTCTGGGAGAATCACGAGAAACCAAAGGAAGATCATGGAAGAACAAATGAAAATTCTTCTGGAACAACTGGCAGAACAAGAAAAGAAACGTCTCGAAGAACAAAAGAAGCTTGTAGAAGAAAAAGAGGAGCGAAGGGAAGTAAAAGCAAAGTTTCTACAAGAACAAGAAAAGAAACGTCTCGAAGAACAAAAGAAGCTTGTAGAAGAAAAAGAAGAACGAAGGGAAGCAAAAGCAAAGTTTCTAGAAGAACAAGAAAAGAAACGTTTGCATGAAAAAGAAGAACGAAGAAAAGAAAAAGCGAAGCTTTTAGAACAACAAAGAAACGAACAAGTGAAGTTTCTGGAAGAAATTGAAAAGAGGGGTTTGGAAGAAAAAGCAGAACAGAAACGAATTCTCGAGCACCTAGAATTCACCTTTAAGGAAAAGGTGGAGGAAAAAGTTACGGAAATCAAGAAGGACGTGGAGGAAAAAGTCACGGTCATCCAAAGAGGTGTAGACAAAAAGGTGGGAGAAATCAAGAAAGATGTAGAAGGAATAAAAGAAAACTTCGAAGGGAAGGTAAAAGAAATGGAAGCAAAATTTAAAGGACTTAAGACAGGACTATCCGGGAAACTAGAGACGGGTTTGGTGAAACTAAAACCATTCGACGGTACGACTTCATGGTCCATGTATAAGAAACAGTTTGAAGCAGCCGCCGGAGCGAATAATTGGGATGACGAAGGTAAAGCCGTTGCGCTGACATTGGCTCTACGCGGACAGGCACTGCAGATATTACAGACCCTGCCCGTGGAAGATCAAAAGAATTATGCGGCATTCGTCAAAGCGCTAGAGCTGCGGTATGGAGACCACCATCTCAGTCAAGTGTACCAGTCACAGTTGCGAGCAAGAGTACAGAAAAGTGGCGAGAATCTTCAAGAGTTCGCTGCAGACGTCGAGAGGCTTGTTCACCTGGCCTACCCCAACGGTCCCGCGCAGTTTCATCACGAAATTGGAACCAGCGTCTTCGTCGATGGTGTTCGTGATGGTGAGCTACAACTAGCTTTGAGACTCGCCAGACACAATAAATGTGCTAACGCCCTTGTTCATGCCCTGGAATTCGAAGCAGCGAAAAATGCTTCTCGCCCGACGGCGCAACGCCTTCGAGCTGTAACCGTCGAGGAACCGACCGAAAGACAAGGAGATTTGCTGCAGAAAATTACGAAAATGTTTGAAGAAATTCAGCGTTCCATCTCCTTCGCAAGACCTAAATGTTTGAACTGCGGCCAGGTAGGCCATCTGGGACTGCCGCTCAAAACAGATCTCCGGTGCCGTCATGAAGAAGCTGGGAACCAGCTCCTTCGACTTCGAGGCAGTCGGAAAACTAAATCACGCTAGCACCCCGGGGCACGTGCTAGCTGGATCCCCAACAGCCCCCAGGATCGTCTCAGTCTCGCAACTGAAGAAAAGGAACGACAGTTTGTTGGTAGACGGTCGCATAAATGGAACCACATGCACTATGACCGTCGATACGGGAGCAACCCTATCTATAGTGAGGGCAGACGTTGTCGAATCTCTGAAAAATCTCCAAATCACGGGAAGCGACTTGATTCTGAAAACAGCTACCGGAGAAGCAGCTCGAGTTCTCGGAGAAGCCGATGTAAGACTCGAGTTGGGAAGTGTTGAGGTCATCCACCGGGTTGTAGTGGCAGACAGTTGACGATTTCATCTTGGGGCTGGATTCATGAACAAGTTTGGGTTCGTGCTGGACATCTAGAATCGAATGTTGCAGACCGGAAATGAAGAAATCTTGTTACATCTAGCAACTGCCTCGATCGATGAAGTAAGGGTTATTGTCTCCGAAACGGTGCGTCTCCAGAAGAACTCAGAACAGATCGTTTTGGCAGAGTTGGAAGGAGATCCTGGGGGATACCGTACTGGGATCATCGACCCGGACATGACAAAGGAAACACCGATTATGGTAGCACGAACACTCGTCGAGGCTGGTAGACCAATCCCGATTCGTGCGGTCAATTTGAGTGACAACAGGGTCACGCTTCAGAAAGGTCTACAAATTGGGCGATACTATCCTGTACTGCGGGTTGTCCGATGTGAAGAAGAGCCGCCCAAACCGAGCAAAGGAAAAGCCAAGGAAACGAGCGTAGAAGAACTTTTCCTTGAAGGTTGGAAACACCTCACGGACGAGCAGATCAAGAAAGCCAGGGCCTTTATTCGAACAGAAAGCGATGCCTTTGCTACCGCAGACGAGCCTACAGGAAGAACCAACATCGTACAACATCGCATCAACACCGGCAACGTCAAACCAATCCGACAGCCACCGAGAAGACTACCTCTCGCAAAACACGAAGAAGTGACCCAGATGGTTGACAAAATGAAAAACGAAGGAATTATAGAAGACTCGTCGAGTCCATGGTCATCGCCGGTTGTTTTGGTGACCAAAAAGGATGGATCTACGCGCTTCTGTGTTGACTACAGGCGACTGAACGACGTAACGAAGAAGGATAGCTACCCGTTACCACGCATCGACGATACCCTAAGCACGTTGGCGGGATCACGGTGGTTTTCCACACTAGATCTGAAGAGTGGCTACTGGCAGGTGGGTGTCCACCCGGAAGATAAGGAGAAGACTGCGTTTTCTACTGGTAGCGGTCTTTACCAGTTCAACGTCATGCCATTTGGTCTCTGTAATGCTCCTGCCACTTTCGAGAGATTGATGGAATTCGTTCTGCGAGGATTGACGTGGAAACCTTGTTTAGTGTATCTCGATGACGTTATGGTGGTAGGAAGTATCTTCGACGAACATCTTAAGAACTTAGAGGAAATTTTCGGTCGCCTCAGAAGCGCACACCTTCAATTGAATGTCAAGAAATGCAATCTATTCCAGCAAGAGGTCAAATTTTTGGGACACGTAGTTTCACCTGCAGGAATCCAAACGGACCCTGATAAGTTAGAAGCTGTTCGTGAATGGCCCCGACCGAAGGATAAACACCAATTAAGAAGTTTCTTGGGCCTCTGTACGTACTACCATCGGTTTGTCAAGGGGTTTGCTGATATCGCTAAACCTCTTCACAAGCTGACTGAAGACAAGACGCCGTTCATTTGGGATAAAGCGAGTGAATCTGCCTTTAGAAAGAAGCCTCAAGATCTCGCTGTGTACAAGTCCTATACTCTCTTATCCGAAAATAAAGGGGCAGTACATCTTGGATACTGACGCTAGCAATAACGGTATAGGAGCAGTGCTATCACAAGTTCAAGAAGGAGAAGAAAGGGTCATCGAATACTATAGCAAGGTGCTGTCAAAACCGGAAAGAAATTATTGCGTTACAAGGAAGGAGTTGCTGGTGATCGTAAACGCGGTGGGACATTTCCATAAATACTTGTACGGTCAACATTTCAAAATTCGAACTGATCATGCGACGCTGAAGTGGTTGGTAAATCTCAAGTATCCAGAGGGACAGGCAGCGAGATGGTTAGAAAGACTTCAGCAGTATGACTTTAAAATCGAACATCGAGCGGGAAAATCACATCAGAATGCAGATGCGCTATCCAGGAGACCATGTCGGAGCGACTGCAAACACTGTAGTCGAAAGGAAAAATCCGAGGATGTCGGAACCGTGAACAGACTGGTTCTTCAACCCCAAGACGGTTGGACCACTGCCGAGGTGAGGTCAGAACAACTAAAAGACAGCGATATCGTCCAAATTCTGGAAGCAAAAGAGAATGGGGACCAAAGGCCCTGTTGGCAAGAGGTTTCGGATAAGAGCCCAGCTATTAAGGCGTTGTGGGCCCAGTGGGATTCCCTCAGAGTAGAAAACAGCCTCTTGAAACGTGCGTGGGAAAGTGTCGATGGGAAAGCGGTGACAATGCAGCTGGTTCTCCCCAAGTGCCGAGTGAAGGAGGTCCTGCAAGAAATCCATGGTGGTACATCTGGCGCGCACTTTGGTGTGAACAAGACTTTGGGAAAAATACGCGAACGTTTCTACTGGGTAAATGCCCGGGACGACATTGAGACTTGGTATCGAAAATGTGCGACATGTGCAGCGAGCAAGGGGCCTAGAACACGAAGCAGAGGCCTGATGAAACAGTATAATGTAGGGGCGCCGTTCGAAAGGATAGCTTTCGATATAGCTGGACCATTTCTAGTTACGGACTCAGGCAACAAGTACATTATGGTCGTGATCGATTATTTTAGCAAGTGGTCAGAAGCCTACGGGTTACCCAACCAGGAAGCGGTGACAGTTTCGAGGGCTCTGATCGAAAACTGGATTTGTCGTTACGGACTCCCTCTGAAGATGCATTCGGACCAAGGGCGAAATTTTGAATCAAATGTGTTCCAAGGCGTCTGCGAACTTCTAGGTGTACGAAAGACCAGAACGACACCCTTACATCTCCAGTCAGACGGAATGGTCGAACGCTTCAATAGAACAATGGAGCAGCATTTGTCGAAGGTAGTTGACCAACATCAAAGGGACTGGGACAGACATCTACCACTGTTCCTGTTGGCGTATCGAGCAGCGATTCACGAAACGACACACCAAACGCCTGCAAAGATTTTGTTCGCTCACGAGTTACGTCTACCTTGCGACTTAAGTTTTGGATCACCTGCAAGAGTGCCTAAAGACGTAAGTAGCTACGTGGATGAATTGCAAGAGGCCATGCACAGTATTCACGATTTGACTCGAAGCCATATCCTCGTAGCTAGTGACCGAATGAAAACACGATACGACCTGAAGGCGAACGTGGCAGGATTTCGCGAAGGAGACCTCGTGTGGCTGTTTAACCGTCAACGGAAGAAGGGTCGCTGCCCAAAGCTGCAGCCGAATTGGGAAGGACCGTTCGTGAGCTTGACAAGGATAAATGACGTTGTATACCGGATCCAGCGCCATCCCAGGGCTAAAATGAAGGTGGTACACTTGGACCGTCTGGCGCCTTACGCAGGAGACAACGACCAGAATTAGTTGTTCGGGGCGAACAATCTTTTAGAAGGGGGGCAGTGTTACGAATAGTGATAGTGTGGGCTGAGAAGTAATCAAGTGAGTGGAATGAGGATGTGGGGGAGTAGAGAAAAATCAATTGTTTAATAAATAGATTTTTGAGGTTTGACGGTGATAAATAAAGTTTGTTTAAATATTAGAAAATATAGCGAACCCGAATATAGAAATCGTTACAATGCTATAGTTTATTTTGTGTATGATAAATGTCATAGATAATATAATTATATACTATATACAGGGTGGTCCCGATATAACCTGCCAAAAAAATTCTGGGTCATTAGAAGCCCCTTTTCATTAGGTCCAAAATAATGGGGATAAATTAACCCCTATCCACACCCATTCGACGTTGCTGACCACAAAAATACGTACCTACTCAGGAATTAATTGTTGCTGTTTGTAAAGATGACAGTATCTAAGCAACATAGGTACCTGAATCGTTTATGCCAAATCTCAAATCTGACAAACTAAATCAAATTAATGACATTTATTGAAAACGCAATACACTGTGTGCGTTAATTCACCAGCTTATTTAGGTACAAAAGCTGATTTTGTAGACTGAGATGAATAGTAATCAATAAATAAAGTGGTGTTCAATGTGTAAATAAATGTAGAGGTAGTGTGTGCAAAATTGTGGAAGAACTGTGTTTATTTTATTTACACTTTACATATTCGTACTTTCAACTCTAACTGAGAATATCTACTAACTAATGAAAGGTAAACTAGACTAGAAAAATTATTTTATAATACTTGTAAATGTTCTCTGTGCCTTCCGTTGGCATTTAAGCACATTTGAGTACGCCGGTACCAATTTTCATAAACAGAATTCAGCATTTCTGGGTTTTTACGAATCTGGTTCGCGGCGTCTGTTACGCGTTTCTGGAGTTGGCCTTTTGTATTTATTTCAACTTCGTATACAAATCTTTCGTGTGGCCCCAAAACTTAAAATCCAGAGGGGTTAAATGGAGGATCGGGGACGCCATCGTATTGGAATCAGTCAGAACCAATCTCACATAAATTCAGATGTAGCTCCACAAAAGTACAACGGGACGGAAGGACTCCTTCAGGAAAACGCTCGCCGTATGGTCGCCGGTCTTGAATTACCACGTATTTCGCCATAGAGTAAATGCAAATCGGAGTATTCTTGTTTTGTGAATTTCATAACTTTTTGAAGGATTCGCAAATTTAAAATTAAACTTGACAAAAGTCATAGGTGTTACAGGTACCGTTGCTAAAGAAATTGCAGCCAAGTAACCAGAATTACCTTTGTGTGCAACCGTACGCGAAATGAGCACTTCGCGTGCCTAGAGCAGGCCGCGAAATTGATAGCCGTTGCTATCTCTATATTTGAGGTGTGATCTTACAAAATCTGGATTGGGTACAGTTAAAGTTTGATTTATGCCAGTTTTTGTGTCAGGAACGGCCGCTATTAGTACAGAATTTTCATCCGGTTTGAAGTTCCCGCCAATTTCAAATGGAGTGATGGCTTCATGAATGACGAGTCGGTAAAAAAGATCTCCATTATCGATATCTAGAACAGGCACGTATGAATTAGGGGTTAATTTTTCACCGGTGAAAAAGGGAAATATCTAGTAACTAGTAACATATCCTGAATCCTGAATGGCATCAACAGACATTTTGGTTTATTTGTCTCTTCGCACGGCATCTGATATTTCCACGATTAAAATAACCTAAAAGGGAGCAGATGATACAGAATTTAACATTTACCTCCCACAATAAATAAATTCCAGTAAATAGGTAAGCCAGTGCAACATTATCCGACACGGTTTTCACATTCTTCTTGTTACATCAGTCTCAAAGTCACTGTAACATTTTTTTATATTGCTGTTTCGATTTTTCAGGTTTCAAATGCGACACTGCACAATTTATAATATTTTTTTAACTCTGGATGAGTACACGGAACAAGAGCTGCATATTTGCGGTGTAATCTTACAAATTCTGGATTGGTGACAGTAAAAGTTCGTTTTATGCCAGTTTTTATGTCAGGAATGGCCACTATTAATACAGAATGTTCATCCTTGATGTCATCGATAGACATTTTGGTTAGTTCGTCTCTTCGCATGGATCCTGATATTCCCATGATTAAAATGACCTAAAAAAGGGCAGATTATACAGCAAATTGATCTGGTCTCGTGTCAATACCTTAGACTTTTTCGCCTGATATCCAACTGACTTTTTTTCAAAAAAGGTACCAATTTCAGAAACTTCGTAACACCAATGCCATCCCGTATGTTCAGCGTGAGCTTCAACATTGAATATGTGCTCCATAAAGTTGAACTTTTCAGTTTTTGATTTTTCCATTAAATAAGCCAAAACAACATTCTCCGACATCGTTTTCACATTATTTTTATTACACCGCTCTTTAAAGTCATTGTAACACTAATTGTACTGCGGTTTGGACTTTTCTGGTATTAAATTGGACACTGCACAATCTGCAATATTTTTTAACTCCGGGGAAGTAGACGGAACAAAAACGTTGTAAATTTCTTGCGACATTTTTCCAATTTTTCTCAAAATGAATTGTTTTATTTATGTAGTTTCCATAGCGACATGGCGACATGTAGGCCGACTTTATTTTTATTGACAGTGAAGGAAATTTTACTTGTTCATTTTATAATTACAAATTTTCGGGTTGCACACAAAATGTTGTGTACACCTTGGCTACGAAATCCTTTGACGACCTCGAGATTGTCTTGTCTCGGCCGCAAAGCGGCCTTGACGACAATTTTTCTCTCGGTTCGTCAAAGTAGGATTTCGCAGCCTTGCTATACAAATAACTATTTTAAAACCGATTAACTCATTAGCGTACAGCAAATTTTGACCAAATGTTCAATTATTTTTATCTCGAAAACGAAAATACTTTTGTTAGAAACATTTTTTGTGTAGGAGTTCTACTCATCGTCACTTATTACTGGATTTCTTCTGGCAGGTCATATCGGGGCCACCCTGCATGTATAGAAATTTGTTTGAAATAAAACAAGAGCGCCCTCTGCATTTTTGGGCCTAAGTATTAAAAAAAAGAAATAAAAACGGATTTTATTATTTTATTTTACTAAATTGTATTGAAGGTATTTATAAGGCCTTTCCAGTGGTCTGAACAAGCAATGATCACGATCAAATCAAAACACTCATCATCCATTCCTAAACATTGGTAGGTACCTACGCCAGTGAACAGTGAAGTTGTTTTGCAAAGAATATGGACGAAAGGCTAATAAAACTGGTGCGAGGGCACGCAGAACTGTATAATTTTACAGACAAATGGTATTCCGACAACATACATAACAATAAAAAATGGAAGGAATTTGGCGAAATATTAAAGAAAGGTACTGTTCTCTTCTTCTTCGTCCAAAATGCAAGCCACTATGGCTAAGTCCTTTGTGGAAAGATTGGAAAACATAATATCCTTCTTCTTCGGGATGTTGCTTGATCGAGGCTGATGCTTGCTTGACCGCGACAGTATGAATGGTCCGTCAAAAAACTTGACCGTGACAGTTCATTATTATTTACCAATCTAATACAGTTTTAAAAGCCGTAATTTTAATATACCGGGTGATTCAGATTGGTATTCGCGCCCCTACATCTTTTTTGTTTTAAGAAAAAAGTATAGCAAACCATATATATTTGTAAATCGCTTGTGAAACTACAATAGATGGTGTTGTCAAATCTTCTCTACGATGACATATGTCAAAGTTAAGACAGTCAACTTTTTTTTTAAATAGTACACTATACATTTCTTAGCCTATTCTTGTAAAGCTTTTTTTTCTACATTTGAATATGTAAAAAAAGTTGACACTTACATCAGAAAAAAATCTAGAAAAATAATAAAATATGATTTAATTTATTCGAAAGTGTTATTTTCTAAAAAGAGCTAGTTAGCCAAACATTTGTAAATTCGCATTATGTTGTTTCCCTGCATGTCACTATTTACAAGACAACCACGTAGCCAAAAAATAAAATTATTTGATCTTGTTTGTTTGTTTTCAAGCCTCGGGTGCGCCTCGGCCAGAAAACTGAGACTCGGACGAAATACCAAATCCATGCTGAATTTACTATACTAAATTCGCGTTATGTTGGTTCCCTGCATCTTACTATTTTAAGAATTACATAGCCAAAAAATAAAATTATTTGACCGTAAAATACCCGATCCATCCTGAATTTACTTTATTCAAATACATATTAGAATTTACACTTATTCGAATTTTACATAGTCAGCTATTCAAATATTCGAATAATTCGAATACGATTCCCAAGACTCATCATGTCATTCATGCACTAGCAAAATTCAACTACATATTTTCATCGTGTATGCATTCAAAGCGGTATAGTCAGGAAGAAGTTAGGTTTTGAAGCCAGATGTTATATCATAGTTATTTATTTAAATGTAGGTTATAACATAGCTATTTATTTAAATGTAGGTGCTTTAATAATTGACGCTATTCATGTCAAAATTCAATTGTCTCTATGGCTAACTAGGTCTTTTTAGAAAATAACACTTTCGAATAAATTAAATCATGTTTTATTTTTTTTCTCGATTTTTTCCTGCAAGTGTCAACATTTTTTACACATTCAAATGTAGAAAAAAAAAGCTTTACAAGAATAGACTAAGAAATGTATAATGTACTATTTAAAAAAAAAAGTTGACTGTCTTAACTTTGACATAATTATGTCATCGTAGAGAAGATTTGACAACGTCATCTATTGTAGTTTCATAAGCGATTTACAAATATATATGGTTTGCTATACTTTTTTCTTAAAATAAAAAAGATATAGGGGCGCGAATACCAATCTGAATCATCCGGTATAATATTCTGAGCCGGCCCTGCCTATAGGCTGCAACTCAGCGCTTGGTTCTAGTTAGTCAGTGATGGAGTGATGTGGAAATGCATGTTGACGTACAGAAAACTGAATAGGTCGTGTATACAGGGTGTTTGAGAATTGCTAGTACAAAAAAAAACTGTGGCATCTAGAAGCCCTAAGAAATCCAAAAAACCAATTTTTAATTTTTTTAAACAAAAGGGATAAAGTAACCCTATCCCAGCATATTTTACGCCTCAGGCGGGGCAGTATTTTTTAAACCTTGGTAACCAAGCGTGATAATGAAGAACTATATAACAATATGAAAAAAATATATTTTTTTGCAAGATTTTGGCAACTAACAATGGCACTAACAATTTTAACCCAATTTTTAGTAATTTTTATCTCGAAAACTAGAGGACTTTTATTAAAATTTTTCTTTGCCGATGACTTTAACTCACCATCACCAATTACCAGTATTTTTTTGTACTAGCAATTTTCAAACACCCTGTATAGCTTTAGGCTACTCCCGGCCAAATAAAGATTGGACCCACTTATATACTCCGTACTCTGATAGATTGTACGTTTTTTGACAGAAGACAGACCGAGAGAGTAGTGTGGCGGGAATTAATCTGCAGGGATACAACGGTTTTCTACATAACGTGAAACAATTGAGATGGAGAGTTTAGTATTTTTCACTGCTTTATGTTTTGGAACTAGAATTTAAAAACGTACAATCTAACACCGTACGGAGTTTACCATTCCTATGTAACATGGATAGTGAAGGAAGAAACAACGACCCAATTGAAATGGCACAGGGGTTTTGTAAGACCTATTATAACTTCGCGATAGAGTTGTGAATTTATGGCTTGAGTCTATTTTGAAATGTACCCCTGAAATTTGCCAACACTTTTGTAGATATTGTGAAGAAGTTATTTCTGAAGGTAGGGCAAAATTAATGGGAAATCTTTCATTTGAAAACGTTCTTTCTTTAATAATTTCATTAGGAGAATCTGACTCGGAATTTGATTGGGATTTTGATGCAGGTATGATGAGTCAGAAATTTCCAATGAAATTATGGAAGTTGAATAGTTTTGTTCTTTTTTGTCATGGACGATGGGTGTGTAAATATTTTGCAGAAAGTTTCGAATAAAGTACCTAAAGCTTAATAAGTAGGTTCAAGATTTTATACAATCTAGTTCTAGGAATCGTTTGGTTAAAATGAAAAATTCATTGAGAAGTTGGTTGTTTAAGACACTGTATAGGTGGGTTATCTAAGTGGTACATAAATTAACAGGAGCCACTTCGTCTTTCGGTCCCGGTCCCTACTATTCTGTAGTGTGTTCAAGTCAGTTTCCTGTTTTGTTAAATTGGATTAAAAATGTGTGATTATTGTTCTATTGCAAACTAGTAAAACTGACAACAATGCACTAGACAATGACGCAGTTTATAACCTGAAACATAGAAAAGCATAACCTAATTCAACAGACAGCTTTACTGCCAACTTAAACACACTTTTTCCATGGCATCCCCTTATGCCAAAACATCGTGAATGGTATATACAGGCCGACTAGAACAGCTTGGCGAGTGACGCAGTGGACTGAAATCCCTTCCACTAGCGGAGCGCACTTGTCTGTTGGGTCTGGAAGTGTTTAGATCGTGTACAAACGGGCGAAAATCAGCGCTTCAAGCTTCAAGTGAACAGCATGTCCGGGCTGTTTTGAGCAGATTTGCTTCATTGAGTGTACCGTACCTACAACCATAGCCATATCCTTGTCTTACAGAGACTCGCCCGTTTCCTCTTGTGCGCATCTCATACGCCAAGCTATTCTGGTGAAGATGTGAATCTATTAAAATTTCAGCGACGCGCGATACTGGCGACTTGAGACCGAACTTGATGTATAATAAGTTGCTATTCTTCAACTACTGCAATTAAATGTATACCTACTTAGTTGCATACTTTTATTTATCTATTTTCGATATTATGCTTTTATTTGTAAAAAAAAAAAAAAAACAAAGAAACTTAACAATTATCCAAACATTTTATTCTATTATTTCTAGAATTTTTTATCAAGTTTTCAATTTTGAAATTATTTTTCGCTTATCAAAATCCATGTAATAGATTTTCTTTTCCTGAGAATTTTGATGAATGTGCACGTTCTGGGACTTCAGGATCAGGAATCACAACTTGTTCTGTAGTTTCCACTGTCATTAAATCTTCGATTTGTCGGGAGAAACTGTTATTTTGTGACACTGAATTTGGAACGAACAACGATCGGGACGGCACGCCATGAAATTTTGAGAACTTGTAAAATAATTTTCTGAAAAGTTGTGTTGACAAATGAGTGTATTTTTTTGAAGGAAGTATTCCAGAAGTATCTAAAACCTCTATTCCACTTTTTTCTTTGTTCAGCCGATTTTGGAAAATGAAAAAATTGTTTGTTTTGGGCACCAGTCTTATACATTGATCCATAAGAATTTACATTTTACAACACATTTGTATTTAACTTTTCTCATTTTCAAATAGATTATCAATTCTGAAAATAACGTTTTTTTAATTGATTTTTATTCGAAAGTATCACTTACCGAATACGAACTTTTTAGCCAAAAACTATTCAAACAAATTAGTTTATTATATATTAGGATTATTTTATAATGTTGATTATAACGAAATTGATTAGCGAATTATTGACAATGATTTTTGAAACCAACAAATTTGATTTTTTGAATAAATAACATTTCCCGCTGTCAGCGTAAATAGCCGATTCGTCATCGACTAAATACGGTTATTTAGTTCGGCCCCACGTTAGGGTTGCGCTAGCATCGCCCACATCTCCTAGAGGTTTTATATGGACTTTAACAGTCTTAATTCGTTATTGGTCTGTGCCAGCGCAAACTAATCTACAGAGTGTCTCTAAAATAACTTATATCAAGAGTTCTGTGGAACTCGAATACATTTGATTTTTGCCGCTTTATAGCATATTGTGTTACCAAATAAAAAAAAAAAAACATAGGTTATGTAACTTCATTAATGACAGGTTCTTTGATTTTTACAATAAAAGTAATTAAACGGCTTCATGAAGCAGCAATCCATACTCCAACCTTTGTAGAATGCAATCGGGTTTCTACAAATGCATGTGGGTTTTCTGAACTCCATATTCTATAGTTTTGTGCAAGCAAAGTTAATATGAAAATTATTTAATTCAGTTCATCATTACGAACCTCTCATCATTCAAATTGTTTAAAAACCAGTTGCAGTATTCTAAGCGCCTCAGAATCACCTGGTTGAAATTCTTGAAGTGTTGTGATTTTGTATGGGTGGAAGTTCAGGTTTTTCCTAACAAATTTCTGACAAGTGGAGAGTAGTACATCAGCCTGAAGTGATAACTTCCTTAGGGACTTTTCTGAGCTTTGTTCCATTCGTTGGCATAAATATTCAACAATTTTTTCATTCACTGGCGATCTTCCTACACTTTTACCTTTTTCAACATTTCTAGTTGCCACAAATCAATCCACAATCATTCTGACGGGTGCAATTAAATTTGCTTCCATGATGTCATTTCGAAATTTTCCGAAAAAATCTTCCTTGCAAACTCTATTCTGCAGTGCACCATTTCGGTAATACGACATCACAATGAAGGTGTTTTGCTCTAGCGATAAAACCATTGAGGTTTACTGAAAAGATAAATGTCTTACCTTCGCTACTTCGTGACTTGTTTTTGGTATTCAAATTTCACACTTATGCGGAAAAACGTTTTAGTCTTGATAGACTGTAGAAGAAAATTACAAGTAAAACAACTAAGACGCCGAACTCACAACTGAAGCGCTATGATTTAATAAATAATTTGACATTTGTCATTTGACTGATATCTAATTTGCCGGCTTCGACGGCTCGACATAGTTCGGCCCAAAAAAATATAGAGCCGCACAATTCCATAGGACTCTTGATATATGTTCTTTTATAGTGTTACCACCGGTCCCGATCACACCTCGAGGGCCGGTGGTAACAATAGACACTTTGTACTTACAGATAACTGTAATAAAAATATTTAACTGTCGATATGCCATATGGCAGCATTGGCCTGGAAAGGGTTACGGATAAGCTGAACTGTACCAAATTATATGCATTCCTAACCTCACATCAAATCTGTTATCAGTTAGCCAGTTGGTGGCGAATGGAAATACAGTATCGGTCAAGAAGAATATCTGTCACATCCATAATCAACAGAAAGTGCTAATAGGAGTAGCAGAATTGGAAAATGGGGTGTACAAATTGAACACAGTGAAGTCCGAGAAGGTGTTGGCAGCGATGGGGGTTCAGGCTACAGATGCAAAGACGTGGCATGGAAGACTAGGACACACCAAGAGCAATGACCTTGAGAGAATGAAAGAAGGCGCTGTAGGAGTATTCTACAATGAGAAAGCTGACATTCAGAAATCGAATTGTCAAGTGTGCTGTGAAGGAAAACAGACCCGTTTACCTTTTCCGTCGGCAAACCATAGAAGCAAGAAACTACTAGAAGTGGTACACTCAGATTTATGCGGACCGATGGAAACCAAGTCAATTGGTCAAGCTAAATATTTTCTCCTGTTTGTAGATGATGCCAGTCGAATGTCATTTGTGTACCTACTTCTTGAAGGAGAAGAACCAGACATTACAACGTTTCAAGGAATTTCGAGGTATGGTTGACAATGGAGGGGAGTTTTGTACACAACAGATGGAAAGCTACTTGAAAGCAGCAGGAATTACCCGTCAGAAGACCAACCCATATACTCCGGAGCAGAACGGTCTCTGTGAGCGTTTCAACAGGACAATAGTTGAACGTGCAATATATCGACTCTTTGAAGCTGAACTAGACAAAAGTTTTTGGGCCGAGGCAGTCAATACGGCAGTATACCTCAAGAATAGGTCGCCGGCTTCAGGTCTAGGACAGATGACACCATTTGAAAGGTGGACAGGTAGGAAACGTGATGTCAGTCATGTTAGAGTATTTGGAAGCCCTGCAATGGTGCATATACCCAAGAACAAAAGACAAAAGTGGGATAAGAAAGCGACCAAATACATTTTTGTAGGTTTTCCAGAGAATGTGAAAGGATACAGACTCTACAACCCAAAGACGAGACAAGTCACTACGAGCAGAGATGTGATAATCATGGAAAAGAATCAAATCAACTCGGACAAGTCTCAGATAGAAGTGAAGGAAAACGACAAAGTACCGGAGGTTCAACCAGTGGAGGATGAAGACTCGACAGAAGAAGACAACTCTGTTCCACATCCGAATGATCCTACGTACCTATGTCTGTGACACATCGAGCTCATATTCAGCAAAAGATGATTCAAACCATTCACTTTCTGAAGAAGAGATCCCTGCACGATCCAACAAGCGCGAAAGACGACCGCTCAACAGGTACGGCTTCACAAACCTAATTGTGTTGGACGGATGGGAATCGTGTGCTGAAGAAATAACTTATGAAGAAGCGATGAACGGGCCAAAAAAGGAGATGTGGAGACAAGCGATGATGGAAGAGCTGAAGGCTTTCGAAGACAACCAAGCATGGAAATTGGTAGATGTGAAGAAGGCAGACAGAGTGGTACAGTGTAAGTGGGTTTTTAAGAAGAAATTTGAAAGTGACAACAAAGTGAGATTTAGAGCGAGACTAGTAGCCAAGGGGTTCACCCAAAAAGAAGGTGTGACTACAAAGAAACCTATTCACCTGTTCTTAGATATTCAACTTTAAGATTGTTATTTGCTTTAAGTGTAAAACTCAAATTTACAATTACTCATTTAGATGTAACTACAGCATTTTTGAATGGTTACCTTGATGAAAATGTTTACATGCAAGTTCCACCAAATTTAGAATGTAAAAATAATTGTGTACTAAAACTAAAACGTACAATCTATGGTCTAAAACAATCTGCTAGGGCTTGGAACAAAAGAGTCGATGATTGTTTGTTAGAGCTAGGCTATGTGAAGTCAAAATTGGAACCTTGTTTGTACAGTAAAAAATTTAGAAAGGATTTTTTTCTAATAGTGAAACAATGACGGACGAGTTGAAAAAGAGTTTAATGTCAAATTTTAACGATAACCAAGGTGCTCAGAGGTTGACAGAAAATCCTTTGTTCCATAAACGAACCAAGCACATTGAGGTGCGACATAATTTTGTTAGAGAATCTGTTGCTAACAACCTGGTAAAGATAGTTTATCTGCCAACTTCCGTTTCTGTAGATTTGGTGGTTGGGTAGATTGAGCTTGCGGTGAGGTTTTAGGTGTGTTTCTTGTAC